>NC_084950.1:20551529-20852388 GCF_949316205.1 Platichthys flesus | reverse complement strand
ACGACCATGGTCAGGAAACTCTGGAGGTGAGACGCCTCTACGTCATTTGACATTTTTAACTCAACAGCTTGGGTGCTGCTGCTGTAGTCTTCGCATATAGCTAGACAACCTAGATACATTCAACCCAAAACGTATGGGGTGAAATAACCCATAAAATTATTTGCATATAAAAGCAACTCGTCAGTATTTATTAACTTTTGGACGAACACACATTAGCTTTGACATGACAGCAAACAGCTTTTAACTGTCCCTCAAACGAACTTCCACTCAGTCACCAACATGTGTCAAACGTTGAAACATGTTGTTCTACCCCCTGGTCTCCTGCACCAACAGCTGTAGCTTGGCAGGTTAGAGAGACACTTAGCAAGTGAGGTTCAAAATGTACCTGACAAGGACAATACGAGTCGTTTTGCACGCTAAGTAAGGTTGTTCATAGTTTTTTGTACCACTGCAGGCAAAATGCAGTCAGTCCTCAGCTCGAGAGTTAGTTTCTCTGAGCCCTGTCTGGCTCAGCTGTCAATAAACAACACATGCACTGGGAAGCTCACTCAAAAGCTCTGGGGCAAAAGGAGCCAAGCCCTCTCCCGCTCGGCCCGTCTCGATATGAGAAGCTGGTTGTATCGTACAGATTGGGTCCCCTCATACAGCAACACTATTCTCCTTCATCACATCACATTACACAAATCTTTAGCTCGTGTTCAAATAATTCAGCTTGAGCAGCTGAAGTGGATGATGCAAATTTTGCAAAAATAAACATCTTTGCATTGACTTTGTATGTAATCTCATCAGGGAGAAAAATGTGCCTTCTGTTTGGCGTCAGCACACCCTCAGTGTCCAGGTTGGTCAGAGAGATGGACTTTGGAGACTCCATTGCATGGTAAACACATTTTTTTGTTGCAAAAAGTTTCTTGCCCTTTCTTTCTCCTCGAGTAATACTTCAATTAGATGTTGTTGTTTTTTGTTTTCTCATACAGTTGTACACCGTAAAAATGTATAGAAAGCTCCCATATTTTTGAAGGCTTTTTATGTTTCCTGTTGAACTAATTAAACTAATTTATTGTACTTTTAATGCTAAGTGCATTAAAAGTAATATAAAAGCATTTTATAGACATTGACTATTGTTGTTAAACTCAGGCTCTATTTATTTTGTTAAAATTACTCATGGCAGAGTTAGCTGTATCCTGTTTATGTGAATAAGAAACACACTGTATGGCTACTGTAAACACTGTAATGAAATTCCACTCTCTCAGTGTGACGTGCCAGAACACCGCTGAGGTTTCAACCAGAGAGAAAATAGAGGGAAAAATTAAGGGGCAACACGTGTAAATGCAAGAGGATCTACAGTTGAAGCAGAACAGAGGCTGACTGCAGTATTTTCTTTTGGCAGTGTGTGAGGCCTTATTATTGCTACAGAAGCCAGGAATCCTTAATCCACAGGGGTCTCAGTGGGAAGGAAAAGCTTCTTGAACAATCCCCCGTTCTGGGAGCCTGTGGTGAAATCCAGCGATCAGTCAACCCTGAGCCCCTGAGCCTCCTGAGGGCTTGGGACTCAGGCCAGTGTTTTACAATGTCCCCTGCACACTGAGGAGAAAGAGAGGAGGAGACAGGGGGAGACGGAGGACGGAGATGTAGCAACCGAGAGAGACGGAGACATCTGCGGTTTGCTGAGGAAGAAAACACAACCGTAACTCTCAAACACATAAAAAATTGGCCCAACATTGGTGTATTCACAGAGCTGAGTTACAAGGCTGGCGGGACACAGCGGTGGGTGTTGATTTCACGCCATCTCCTACGCATACAGATCTCCGCATAGTGTATCTGGATCACGCTGATGCATTTGTATCTGGATTTAAAGTCTTTGCACCAGGGACCATTTTTTGGGAACAAAAAACGCCTTTCAGACTTCACCGTTGATGCCACTTCAAGCCATCAGGGTCCGACAGAAGCATGCAGGAGGCCATCTTGTTCATTTAAAGACTGATTTAGAAACCATTCAGGCCGCACTGTGCATAATCTCGTTATGTTACTTACCAGAACCTCCTCTATCACTCTGGGACATTGTATTGTTGAGATGTGAATGAGCTGCCACATGACTTTGCACAGCTCATAAAATAAGAAAGGCGGCTTTTGAATAATTGGAAACCTTCTGCAGATTGATTGCTGGCATGAAAATATAATTCACTCTTAAATGTCAGAGAAGTTATGAGCAGGCGGTGGGATTTTTATTAATAAAACCAGCTTTCCTGTACAAAAAGTAAGAAATTAATCTCAGCGAAAACTGTTTACTTAGCATTGATACCTGCTGTTTCATACCTGGTCAAAGTTAAAGCATGTTGGTTTTTGCAACTTTTCAGAATAAAAGCTCTGCAATTTATCTGCAATTTATCTCAATATTAAGCCTTATTTTATATTGAGATAATATAAAGGATTACTTTATTTTGAAATAAATTGCAGAGCTTTTATTCTGAAAAGTTGCGTTGGTTGGTTTATGTCGTTTTTATGTCACACTTCTAAAATAGCCGACATGTATTGTATGTCAAGTAAATTATTCAAACAAATATATAACCCATTTGAACAATAATATAGAGAATTCTTGTTTCATATTATAAAAAACATTGACTTTAAAACCCACTGCAGATACACCAGGTAGGATGAATGCAAAAATGTTCTAACTTCACACTGCACACTAGACTACAAGCTCTGCACACCACATCCGGCGAGAGTATATGTTCGAACTGTTTTAGGAGGACTCACTAATTGATGCTCCAGAGCATCAACACAGGACAAGAGAACAGATAATTCCAGACAGACAAGTTTAAAACAGGTACTGCACTGGTATTAGACAGTATCATGGTTCTTTTGGTTGCCATGAAAACCTTTGTTGTTATAGCTAAAGCTGCTCTCAAGCATGCACTGAACACCACAGTTCCTCTGTATTTTCTCCAGGAAGAACACAAATGTCCCAGTGAGACACTCCACAGTTTATCCTGTCTTTATTCGCCTGTCCTCCTAACATAAAATCTGTAGAAATCCAGGAGAATTTTCATGTGTTAGGACACGGGATCCCTCCTGGATTCACAGCAAGCGAGTAGGGGGCTGATGAAACTTTTAACACACGCCAAAAATAAAAACAGATATTTCCTGATGCCAAAGCGGTCACACACGTGTAAAAGACACAGACAAAGAGGTCAAGAGGGCTTGCAGTGATAAGAGCTGACGCTGGTGTCCATGTGTTGACCAGTGAATCATGTGATCTCTGCAGCGGAGGGAATGCGTCCTTCCTGCCGGCTGCACCCAGCTGCTCCACCTCTCGCCTGAATAATGCGCAGGATTACCCGGGACCTCCCGCTGTGTTGTACACCTGTAAAAGGAAAACTCTGGGTAAACTCTGTAGCCAATTTTGGGGGATTCTACCTGCAGGTCATGTCTGAAAATGGCTTAACTAATATATACAGTGTAAACATGCATGATTTAATTTAACGCGCATCCTGCACTGCCTTGTTCCCAGGCACCCAGAGAGCTGACCATGCATTTCTGACCAATTCATCAGAGCACACCGGAAATCACTGTTTATTCACCACACTTTATTTTTACATGCTTGCATTCATTGCACGACTAGTTTGATGAAACTGAAAATTGCTAAATGTCCCTACTCTGTGAACCAGAACCTGAACCCCTCCCCCCGCGCAGCAGTTCAGTTTTTTTGTTGTGTCATGCTATGTGTCTTTTATGAGGAAAACTTCTGCTGCCTTGCAACAATCTGCCCATTACAGTAATTGCAAGTACACATTGAAGAGTGTGCAGGCAAGCGGGCCTGCTGGGCGGTCATCAAAGCTCATTTGATCCTCCACCAGAGGGCAGTGCTAAGTGCTCTCTTGACCCCAGAGCTCTGCTTGACTCCCGGGTGGTGCAGTGGCTGCATCTCATCCCACTTACCACTGTAAATCAAAGTGTTTATTTCTGATCAGCTCATTTCATGCGATGAGATCCAAGCAAAAAAATAAATAATTAACAGTCGCTAATTGCTGCAGATGTTAGAGTTGTCCAATGTATTGATGGTGTGCTCTGTATTCCTGCTGTGTACACTGGTGTTTAGTAGGCAACTTGCAGCTTCGACTTTCAGACAGTGCGAGATGAAACTTTTTTCTTTCCTTGACTTTAGCCTCATTTCTTTTGCACAAAGCATAAAAGGGAGGTGCTTTGGATCAGTGCCAGCACCTCTCAAATAAAGACCACAAGAACAGAGGATGCACAGAATCCCTGAGAGCCTTGAAATAGAGCTTCTCCTAATAATCGCCTCGTCCACTCGCTCTGTGCTAAGCTTTGGATCTGAATGTGTCGGTACAAGCGATCAACAAACACAAAAGGCCGTCATATGTGTGTTTTCTAAGCCTCCTAGCAGGTGTCTTTATATGTGAAGAATGGAACGATTCTCAGTCTCCACTTTGAGTCTTCGATCAAGGTTATAGAATAGAAGGTAATTCAGTAATTTACGTTTCGTAAGCGCACCATAAAGCTTATTCCTGCTCTTGACAGAAGCCCCTCGAGATGAGAAGTTTATGTTTTAAACTTCTTTTTATTCGTTTTTTTTCCAATGTGCAAAACACAGTGTGTTACCCACAAATGCCAAATCGAACCAGGTTCAGATCCTGGTTCGATTGGGAGTTTGCATGTTCTCCCCGTGCGTTGGGTGGGTTTTTCTCCGGGGTACCCTGTTTACGTGCTACAGTCCAAAGACATGCAGACTGGGGTTAGGTTAACATTACAGTAAATTAAGGTGTGAAGGTGAGTGTGAATGGTTGTTTGTGTTACACTGGTGAACCTTCCAGAATGTACCCTGCCTCTTGCCTAATGTCAGATGGGATTGGCTCCAGCTCCCTTATGGGTGGTATATGTAATGGATGGATTGATAATGGATACAAAATTAGACGTTAGTAGAAATAAACACTTACATTTATCAATTTAATACTTAACTTAAAATGTAAGTCATACAGTGTAATAAGGAAACATATGTTATCAAATAAAATGTGTAATGCTACAAATAATAATACAAATAATGAAATACCCTTTATCTGCTCTACATCTGCAGTAATGCAGTCCTGCAGGCATCATGATAGAAGCATTATCAGTTTGAGCAAACCAATTTATCCACTACGTGAAGTCTGCGTGTGTCCCCCCCCCCCCCCCCCCCGTCCTTTAGATGCTGGTTTCCTCCCACAGTCCAAAGACATGCAGGATATACAGTAGGGTCATTGGAGACTCTCTGGAAAAAACAAAGAAAATCTGAATGAAATGAATAAACCTGCAGTAGCAAACCAGGCTGTCTGGTGCAAAGTGGTTTTGACGCTCTCAAGAAAGCAAATTAGCCTGTCACATTTAGAATGAATGAACACTTGCAAAAGAAAAATTCTATTATTACTAAATAACACTTTTATGAAAGTGCACTCCAACTGTTTTTGTCTTCTTTTGTATTCGCCCCTGTTCTGCACTGACCTATGTGAAGACACGTATATCACTACCCACACCTTGGCATTCAATCTACGCCTTCACTTCACATTATGAGATATAAATATACAGACATGGGAAAAGCAGGAGAAACTGGATGATGACAATGCCCCCCCCCCCCCCCCCCCCCATTCACAGGGAGCTAGGGGTCACTGAGCGGTTTGACGAGTATGAGAATGATGTGAATCATATGCTATTACCTTCACAGTCACCACCTCTCAACCCAATTGAACACCTAGTGGAGAGTTAGGACTGACGTGTTAGACATGAGCTCTCCACCTCCAGCAAATGAGGGAATATCTTTGGAATGGAGCTGTTCACCCGGCAGAGACATGAGGAATAGTAAATGCAATGTTAAAGCTATAGGAATGTGGTGAATCAACATCTACATAAGACACTAACAAATTGTGACTCTGTGAAGTGAGAACAATGTCTCATTTAATTATTATCTGTGTGCAAAGTGTGATGGGAGAGCATCAGGGGAAACATTAAAGGCTTTTCAATTTTCCAGTTGGGCTGAGTTCATATCTGTGGAGCTGTCAGTGAATATTTAAGGTGAGATCTTTTTTTCTAGCCAACATAAAAACGTATATCTGCATGATCATTCTTAGAACCAACTCTAAATTATACTAAAAAAGATTGGTAAAACATAATAATGATAATTAAATGCCATTTTAGTATTTTTAAAGAATATTGGCGTCAACTTGACAACTTAACAACTTTTCATAGCAGTTTGAAAAGAGATGCACCTACACACTCACGTTAAAGGATTTTATTTGCCCCACTTCTGAGTTGACATCCTAAATACCCACAATCCTTTTCACCCAACATGCGTGAGGCATCGTAATAATAATTACACCAAAAAATCATAGGAATAAATATTCTCATAAAAATATACTGAAAAAATTTACACCAAGGTTAATCAACCAATAGGTTACATATATACACAGAACATAAGGAAACACATTATATATAAATCATGGTATACTAACAGTTAGAAGCCCATAATGTGTTGAGGCTGAATAGCCATCAGAAATACTCACTACTGCGGGCGCCTCCATCTAATTATCTGTTTAGGCAGCTGTAGCTCAGGAGGTGGAGTTGGTCGTACACTAACCTCTGTGATCTTTGATGTGTTCAAAAACTCCTCCCCTCATTTATTCAGTTTTGAATTGGCCTCTATATATACGCAGAAATTGTTTAAGGTTAGTCTTGGATTTGGTGCAACTGGATGTTAAATGAATTAGCTCAGAGGCTATTTCATTCAATCAGTTGTTGATAGTCCGAGCTATTGATCAGTTAAATACAAACTTGTTTAGCTGGTTAAACTCATTGTGAATTTCAATAATATTATTTTTCTATATAAATGAATTGAAGTTAAATAAAAGTGGGAGAGTCAATTATTTTATTCAACAACTTATTCAACTTTTATCTGACTACAAAACCACCACTGCACATTATCATCTCATAACAGCAACTGCCTCTGAAGTGACATGGTGCACTAAGTTCACAAGTAGAGTACAATGCAATTGGCGTTTAATCATCAACTGAAGACGCAATGATACCAAACTAATAAATAGGGGCATCTATTTTTACAACATTTAGTTTTAGTGTCCAACTATTCATAATCAACTGCTAATGTCCTTTATGCATTCTTTTCAAATTCTGTATATCCATTGTCAAAGTTTAACAGTGGTATATGCACCTTGTTTGCGATCCACCAGTAAACTGAGAGGAACTGGTGTTTAGCCACCACTGTTGCTGCTTCTGGCCCATGCTAATTACACAAAGCAACGGTGAGCTTGTGCCAAATAAACTGTGATGTCATTGTTTGCAAACTGGTCAATTTAAATGTACACAGTGATACAGAGAGTATAAAAAAAAAAATGCAGAAGTCAAAGCACATTTGCAAAATATTTGTGTGTGAACATCGATCACTGTCTCTCCAAAGGAAACTGGCAGAGTTCCTTCGTCTTCGTGCTGCATATTTGCCAACGTTAAATCACTGTGATGCTCAGAGCACAACGGGGGGGACGCAGTGTTAACAGAAACAATGTTTGCCACCCTCCCATCTTCCTTCCATTTAGCAAGTCCATATGCGCGCAGCTGAACGACTGACATTCCCCTCTATCAAGTTAAATGGCGCGTGAAATCCTGAATTTAGTTTGGTGTACATGCTGACTTGGGCACACAGCTGATTGCTGGAAAGATTTCTGTCCCACTCTGTCGCCTCAATGGTGTGTCGGCTTTGATGGAGGGAAATTCCAGCCATTAGGAGATCAACAGTGATATTATGCCTCTCGGTATTACGCACAAGTTTTTTTCTGTAACATATTTAAGTTCAGGACAGATGGAAATGAGAACCTGAGTGGGAAAGAGATTGATTGGTTAGGGAGGCTAATCAGCTGTGTCTGTGTTCATCAGTCCTTCTGCATATTTATCCTCCGTTTGTCATGCATCCTTTTGTCTGATTTCCTCCAGAAGCATCTTTTAATACCTGAGGATTCCCATCTATCTGCTGACAATGTTCCCCGCAGCATTGCATTAGGGACGGAGATTCGAAGTCACAAGGCGGTCAGCGGAATGATAAACACACTGGATGTGGTGAGGATTTAGCCACGGAGCCCAGCATGTGCCTCTGAGAACCATATGCTAATAGAGATCAAGTTCACAGCAAACGCCAAAACACGGTTTTTGCTGCTTCCACTTATTAGTGTGTTATATGGCTTTAAAGGCCGTGGGATCATTTGACTGGTGGTTAATCCCTACCTCTCATTGAGCAAACATCTGTGAATGAGTGATTATTGAATTTAGGGGGGAAGTAAAGGTATCACAATTATCGCATTGGAATTAGTGTCATTGATAAACGCCGGGGGAGGAAACGTGACATGAACACAAGCTGTGAATAAGTCCAGAATTTTCCTGTGGTGTCAGGAAGTGGATGAGAAAAGCAAATCAAGCAAACGCTGCCGGTGTGTTGCCTAAACATTAGCAATTGGATTATCGCAGGAGGAAAGCAACTCTGACAACTAGCATCTGCTAACGTTGCAGCACAAAATATAAGTCTGAATAATTCTATTTGCCAAGCTCTTATTTAATCATCAGACGATTTGGGCTGTTGGTTGGAGCCCTTTTTAAAGTTGTGTCCTGCGAGTGAACTGACTTCATCATTGACTTGTCAGTCAGTGGGTGTAAAAAACAATGTGGCTGCAGAACACGCAGCCTGAATCATTCATCGATTAAAAAGCCTTTTCCACTAATTCGTAGAGCTTCACTTCATCCACATGCTGTATAGGCATCAGACCTCAAAATGTTGAGTTCAATCAACACCTCTGTGGCAGTGTGGAGCTCCTTAATCACACTGTAACACCTCAGCCTCCCAGAGTTAGGCAGACATGGATGTCAGAGCTCAAACTAGGTTGATTTGAATTAATTTTCGACCACAATGTGTAAGCCTGTTACCATTTTGTGTGCAGCACATTTTTGCAGTTTGGCCATGAGCCCATGTGCTGAATTATATATGGGACACTGGATTGCTAATCTTATCTTAATACTGTATGTGACGATGGGGCCTCTCGGGTCTGCTGAGCTTGTTCCTGGACTGAAACACTTAAAATTCATTAAATCTCTGCCAGGCATCAGGTCACAAGTGGTAAGAGGAGGAAGTTTGGGTATAAAGATACATTTAGAGGAAGAGATGACTCAGAATTTCAAGTAAATGTTTATGCTTTATTTCCTGTCAAATAACTATTATAATTTGGCTAATTCTGTTTTTGGGCATCGACTAATTATTAGTATATAAATAAATATTCATTCTAGAATGTCCATTTTATCTTCTAATAATCTAAGAGGTTTTACTTCCTAGATTATGGATCTGAATCCCTATGGATTCCCTATATGCTACAGTGACATAATATTTCATAATCAGATCTGAAGTCTCTTTTTTTCTTTTTTCTTTTTATATACTGTCTAACAATAACATTACCATCATATCATCAGTACTATTACCATAATTTGCCACTGCACCTTATCTACCTATTTATCTTGTGTTTCTGTTTTATTCTTTCTACCTCAATCTTTTTTATTTTATTGTGTTGTATTTTATTGTATTCAAATGTATTGGCTGCTATGTCGATTTAATTTCCCTTCGGGGATCAAAAAAGTAATCTATCTATCTATCTATCTAAAATCAACAAACAATAAACATCCTCCATGGGTTTGCTCTCTCATTAGCAGTGTAATTAGTGAGTGAAACGTAATTAATAGATATTTGTGTCTATTACTAAGCTATAAATGGCAACATGATCAGGAAAGCCATTACAATTCAGCCCTCTCTCTGTTGCCAGTTGCTACAGGCACAACAGAAGGTGAACTGCTGCTGCGTGTGTCGTGGTTGTCTGTTGCATGGGTCATAGAGCTCTGGGTGTTTTTCAGTCTCCACAATAAGTTTTGTGTCATCAATCCTTGAAGAGTGGTCCGAAACGGAGAGAGAGAGAGAGAGAGAGAGAGAGAGAGAGAGAGAGAGAGAGAGAGAGAGAGAGAGAGAGAGAGAGAGAGAGAGAGAGAGAGAGACTCCTGCCCATCACCTGAAGTTCTTTACATTCAACTTTAACTACAGCCTTTGTGATGTTTCTGGTGTGACTAGTGTTGTTAGGAATTCAATATTTCAGCTGTTGTGTGGGTCTGACTGTACAATTCGCAATAAAGGCAGGTCTTGAGCAGGTTGGGCCAGATATAAGGCCTTTATAAAAATGATTTATAAATAACCCTTGCTGCACAGTGTTAATAATGAATCTTATAATTGCTCTGAATGCTAACCTTTGGTGTTAAACCATTATTCCCTTTACAGATTCATTCACATCACATATTTCATGCAGCTGTCTGCTAAGTTCTGGAGGTCGGACAGAGTGACTTTGTTGACATTGTTTTGTTAATGTCAATTTCCCTATTGTGGTTAAAAAACTTTTTTACATATATTTGTAATATGTATTGCACAACAAAGTCCATAAGTACATTTGAAAAAGTATATTTATATTTGTAGTGGTGATCTAGCTCATTTGGGGCTTTTGAGGAGTGCTCTTCTAGTACCCTTCTATAACTCTCTCCCCACCGAAATCTGGACAGCTTCAAAAAACTCAGTTTAAAAAAAAACTTAGTAACTGTTCACTAAGGCTTTTGACCTCAGTCAATGCTCCACCCTGCCCTGCTCATTCTGCCCTGTTTTGTGTTAATTACTTTCTTTTCTTTTCTTTTGTCTTTTTGTCCCCAATGACACATGTCAAGCGTCCTTGGGTCTCTTGAAAGGACGCTATATAAATGCAAGTGTTCAAGAGTTGTTCTAGCGCACATTTATGTTTTCTTTCTCATTCTCTGTAATTAAACTACTGACCATTAAATGCATTTTCCAGACTAGTGTAGTATTTACAGTTGCCGGGGGGGCACCCCGCACCCCTGTGTGCTATACAGGGTTCACTTTTAGTTTATAAGGTAATAAACCTGATTTAAAAGTGACCTACAATTTTCACTTGTCACTGCTTCATCTGTAAAGGTTTATCTTGAATAATCCTTGATCTATAACAGAATACATGAAGAAATACTCTTCAGTCTCAAGGTCCCCATGAGCCTCGTCCCTCTGTGTGCTGCTTTCTCTCTCGGCGACTCATCAAAGTCTTGACCTATGCAGTTCACTGACAGAGGTTGCAACCTGCAACCTCCTCAAACTCTCCACTCATGCTTGAGGCCCAGTGCACGGGGGGGCACTGATGTAATGCAGGTGGTTTCAGTTTATTCTCAATGTTAGTTGTCATGGAAAGAATGACAAAATTAACCATTAGAAGTCAAAGATCATGAAGCATTTCATATTACTTTTCCATGCAGTTCCCTTTTGAACAGCCCTCACAGAACAATAAAGACAACTGTGAGGAAAAGTGAACATGAGTCAAAAAGTGGAGCTTATGAAAAGTGAGCTAATATCCTTTACTTAAGAGACAAGAAGCAGTAAGTGAGTGGGCTCATATTAAAGCATAGAAAAGGGATATCTCATGGACAAGATTAACTTTTTCTCATAATGAAAAGGTTTTATATTTCCAAAGCAGAATCCTTGCTACTGCCCTTGTCACTAAAGTGCTTTCTTCAAATGCCACTTGATTATTACAGTGTATTGTAAAACCAGTAAAGCTTGGTGATCAAAACAGACCGCTGTAATTAGCTGGCATTTGGCTCAATTTCTTATCCTGACGATGGAAAAAAGAACAACACTGACATCCTTGCTGTGGTTTAATCAGGGCTGCGGCTTTGAGAACGTAGCGGTGGTCTTTCCAGACGGCCGCAGTAACTTGTGAAGGTGATATTTGAGACTGTGTGTGGAAAGCAGAGCTTCGTAGCTCTACTGCAGGAGATAACTTCCAGTAACTGGCAAAATGTTGCCAGTTACTGCTTCGTGATAAGATTACATCAACCTGGGGAGAAATGAGATCTGATAAGAATTGCTGAACTGCCTCAAACCTCAGGAGAGTCATTGAGATAGAGAAGGTAATATGAGGAGGTTGTAGAGTCAAACAAGCGTATTGTTGCAGGAAGTGTACATATTTCTATTTATGTGATGGGTTCAGATTGTTTTGGTCTCTTTATCTACAACACTCACATGCCCATATATTTAATACTGGGAGAGTTATTGAACGCCATAATCGTACTTCCTGTCCTCAAGGACTGAGTAGCTATCATTTCCCAACATGACCGTGTGAGGGTTTGGAAAAAAATTCTCTGTCTGTGTGACTGAAATCCATCCGTCCATTATCCTTTGGGACTCGGTGGGGACTGGAGCCAATCCCACCCGACAGTGGCTGAGAGGCGGGTGCACCCTGGACAGATCGCTGTCTACGACATTTCCATGACAGTTCTTATTTAGATTGGTTTCAGTGTGTATCGTCACTGATTTCCTAAATTGATTTGATTCCAATTCATAAGGTTTATATTTTTTATTGAATATCAATTTAGTCCAGGAAATTTCATTGTAGAATACCAATTTTGCCTGGATATAAAAAAAAAGAGTCAGAGAACTAAAGCTGTAAACTGAACAGTGAAACGTCTAAATTAAGGCGACATTTTGTGACTATTTTAAACTACTGGTATAATGATAATATTAAAGCATAATTATGCAAGTCGACCTTTCAAAGAACAATGAACTTAATTCTAAAGATAATTCAATCTGACGGTTGAATTGGAATCAAAATAATACAACAAAAACAATAAATACAATGGATACAACTCTATGGCTCTGTAAGCCATAGAGTTGCTGTTGAATAAACATTAAACATTTGGCCGAAATAGCTCAGTAAACAGGATGTGATGTGTGTGTGTGTGTCTGCTCCTCTCTGTTGCACTTCACACAAACAATCCCATTTATTTAGTAATTAATGAATGAATTCAGATCGTTCTTCTCCCTTTAACACTGAAGTCGTGGCTGTGCGCATCTTGTGTCGTGTGTAGCAGAGAGGACGCACAAAATGTTAGACTTTTTTTCAATGTGTTAAAATAGCTGTCTCATAAACTTATGAAGCGATTCAATCAAACACAAAGTAAACTTCAGTAATGTTCAGTGTAAATTAACTGCAGTTCAGGAGGAGTGTTGTGGGAGGACACTTAGTCAGAGACCTTCACAAGGTACAAACCAACCGCCGCTTCTTGTCTGATTCAGAGGCACTAATCATTTGTATTAACGGTCCGTGTGTGAGTGTGTGAGTGAGTGCAGGTGGGGCCTGTGTGTGTCAGTGTAAACTCCACCGAGATCAGATGCAGAGACAGACAAGCTTAATGTTTGGTGCACCAGTGCGACCAAGGAACATAGACGCACTTCATAGACCAAAATGGTCGCACTCTGAAGCCCTAGGTTTATGAGTGTTAATATTAGTTTTTTGTTCTACAAACTTAACTTACCAACCTAATTTCTAGACATGAGAAGTAGCTCAGTTCAGGGAGTCTTCAAACCTGAAAGTCCAGACCAAGGTCATAGCATTTTCCACATTTGATCTGGTTTTGTTTTCAAACTATAATTGAAGGGTTGACTAAACACTTTTGTATGACGTACATCCTGTCGTCATGTTCTACATTGGCTTCATCTACCTATACTTGACATTGATTGGCTTGTATATGGCTTCAGTGTGTTGTCTATTTTGTTTGAATGGAGACATTTAAATAACCTGGTCCCTTTCTTAATTTTGTTGCCATTCTAACATTACAATGCCTTTACTACAAGTGTCACCAAGTTTGGATGGGCCAGGTGAATGTCCTTGTGAATTCAAACATTGAAATGTAATGTAATTGTATTACCGGAGGCTAAAGGCTGAATTATAGTCCTGCGACTGCAGCAGCGGAAGGCCACGCAGCTGCATCAACGGACTCGTTTAGGTTTATACTTCTCTAACGTGCTGCGCATGTTGCAACGCAATTCACCGCCAGAACACTAGGCGGAGTGACGTTTTTTTTCAAAGACAAAACACACAAAGAAGAGACGTCTTCTTCTTCTTCGTCGACTGTTTATTTACATCGCCACTCCGTATTGTGGGGCATGACACCGGAAACTGGACTCCGGACGGGATGTAGTAAGCAGACCAATCACAAGCCTTGCGGGCTGCTTGAGGCTCGCGTCGCTTTGTCGTGTAGTTAGAAAAATTGGCGGACGCACGCAAGGGGCGTGTTGCGTGTCTTGCGTGCATGCGTGCGTGCGTGCAACCCAACTATAATTCGGCCTTAATATTGGAAGCAATCATGTCAGCTGCTCCTGGTTCTTTCTCTCCTTCCACTGTTTAATGTTGCCTCAACTTCCTGCAATTGGTCTGAAATGAGCCAAACCATGGTTCAGCTTGATCTGGTCTGAGACCACTCCTTTTTAACAAACTAAGTTTCAGTGTGTTAGTCCGAACTGTGGTCTTGGGTGCATTTCACACCTGTTTTTTTAAAGTTTGGACCTAATTGAAAAGTCCCAAAGTCCGGACGGAACCAGGTAGGTGTGAAAGTGCCAATAATATGCAATACCTGACCTACTCTGAGCAGCAGACTGACACACTTTGCAACTAGCTGATGAACCCAGTGGAGTATTTAGAAGCTTAAGAGGCAGATATTTCCCCCAGGAGTTGCGCGAGACTAAAATAGAACTGAGAAGTGAGTGAGTATAGGACTTGCAGACAGACAAAGAGGCAGCTCCAAATGAATACTAATGCTAAGTGGTGTCTGCTGGATGTGTTAATAAACAGGTTTGCCAACAGGTTTGCTAGAGCAACTTTATACATTTTTGCTTTTTTAAAGTTTTCTACTGCCCCCAAGTGCAGGTCTACTGCACCCTTTAAGGTACTCTATGGAATTTTTTTTGTGTTTACTGTGTTTCTGTTGTGCATTGATTCCATCAGAGTTTGATGCTGTTTTTGTCGTCTTCCACCACCACAAGGATTCACATGCAAACTAGGGGTTAACACGGCACAGGATTCAGTGTAAAGTGTAGTAATGAAGCTATAAAGGTGGATAATAAAAAGAAGAGGAGTGCAGGCTGTAGAACACAAAGAAGGGTTCACAAGATTAAAAAAGGAATTTATGAGGTGGGAAATGCATTCAACATGTTTTTAAGCCTCAAGGATACGTATCATATCTCGGTAAGAAGATTTCAATGTAAACAAAGAAGATCATAAAGACTCCACAGGAGACCATTAATCAAAGCATGCACATGCATTGTTAAACCAAAAATAAAAATCCCTAGAATTGCGTCAACGTATCGTTATAAAGTTGTGTCCTGACACATTTGCTCATATCATCTGGAACTCTTGTGCTAAAGGGGTCACTGGTGTTGCGTGTTGCATAAGACCGCCTGTGCCTCTCACATACTGCAGGAGCCCACTCGTATCAGTGGGTGACATCCCTCCAGGGCAAACGATGCATCCCCAGGGAGGCGAGAGCATGTCATTGGTGCAAACGGTTGGCTGTGGCTCAGAGGGAGCCTTTTAATTGTAGCTCATGTCATGCCGAAATAATCAGGGAGGCTGCGGTGTCAGAAAAGCTTCCCTTCAATGAATAGAGTCATGCTGGAGCTGCCATGTGCTATTTTGCAGGTTTTCTTACGGCCGTGCACAGAGATGTGCTCTCCGCTGCTGTTGTTTTCCCCACAAATTATTACCACTTCAGGGCGGAGCAGTTAAGGCATCGGCCACTGGAGGTGCTATTGATCCAAAGAAAAAGGCATTCTGGTTTGTTTGAAGGAGAACTTTTTGACAGAGATCACAGAAATCCAGATGAAAGCCGTAAAAACAAGATATTTTGAAGCTATTGAACTGAGAATTTGCATGCACACATGTTTGGAAGAGTTAATCATACTTCATACGCCAGCTAATTGGAAGATCATCTCTGAGGAACTGTGTTCAGCGGCAGAGAAAACTTCTAATTGAACTGCAAGAGCCACAGTCAAAGTTATTCCTCACCTGAGAGGAGGTGTTTAGAAAATACTAATTGTATTCCCATTCCGCCTGTCAGAATGAATAATAATAATTGCCAACCAGCTGACTGTGAGACGGGTGAAATTGAACGTTGAGGCTTTGAGTGTGAACTTGAGGTTTAATCTTAGCATCCAACCAGACAATACTAATCCTTGTGAGGAGTGTGTGCATGTTCACACAGAAAAAAAATAAGAAAGTAAAAGCCAAGTGAAGAGCAATCAGTGACAGCACTCACTACGATTAAAATTCTCCCTGGCTGCTTTAGATAGCTTGAGCAGTAAAACTTTTTCCCATTGTCCCTGCCCTATCAATAGGGGAGATATAGAGAATGCAAATCCAACACAGCCCGCCGCCCGCTCCAGACGAAAGTGTGAGTTTAATTAGAAACAGGAGCAGGTTTGTTGAACAAAAACATAAAGAACGAGACATCGATCAAGGCTAGGAAGATAAAGCTGGGAGCGAGTTGAGCAACCTGATTTGTCTTTAATTAAAAGTAAAAGGTTTATCCCTTCAGACGGCTGGTCTCCAAAGACCACAGCAATTACTGCGTGAGAGAAGAAGAGGGTCTGCGAATCCAGCAGTGGCCAGACCGAGAGACAGAGGAGACATAGGCAAGAGATTCTCTGGAAGTGTTAGATTTAGGTCATGGTTCAGAACGCATGTCTGATATATATGTAAATGCACGTACATGTGTTTGCATGCGTGTGATTGTATGTGTGATCTTTTGTAACAGGTCTTGAACTTGTGAATGTGTAAGTGCAGGGGCAGCAGGGAGAGGCAGGATATGATATACCAGACTTGTGTGACTGAGTCCGCTGTTAAATATGTGTGTGCGTTTGGGGGGGGGGGGGAAGAGGGCGTCCCTCTCATGGTTCCTCCCCAGCCCTGCCCCTTCACACAGAGGACTATCCTGTAGCAGGTCCCAAAACTGGAAACTCATTCAGTCACTTCTGAATGGCGTGTCTTTAACGTGAGAGTCAAGGACTTAAACTTTCAGCACTGAAAATATGAGAGCCCTGCACTCGTTCCCGGTCGGTGCCTTCCTGACCCTGCTGCTCTGCCTCCCCAGCCCCGGTCACGGAGGTAAGTGAAACTGTAAATCACTGTTAGTTTTCACCTCTGTCAGAGATGCACCGCAGGAAATCAGATAAGCGTCCCCTGGGAGGCTTTCCCAAGTGCATTGGTCAAACAATGACAAGCTGATGAGTTAATGCCTCGAACTTGAACTCCACACACTTTAAGTTTTACCTGCAACAATATCACTTTGAGCACAAAGTTTTTGGCTTACCTCCAGAATAGGTATTTTTTGTTGTTAACTCTCACAGCTCTCATACCCCTCATTGCTCAGCAGTGAAACCTTCCTTTTTTGGGGGTTGAAACTCAATACAAGAGGGGAAAGATGTGCCAAGGGTCTCACCCTGGTCCAAGGTCTGAGACAACATCTGTCGGTTTCTCATCTCATGCAGTTTTTTTTCTTTCCCTCTCAGTCTGTGCCTGATTGAATGTGGGAGCACATTTACCTTCAGAATGTTTGCATTGAAAGTGTGTTGCTAAAAGGCAGGAGGTGGCGAGCTGCAGCCCTCTGTGGTTAGAAGGTGAGCTGAGGTCCCTCCGCCAGCAGCAATGAATGCCTCTTTCAGAGGGAAGTGCACAGTGACAGCTAGAGCTGCTCCCTGTGCACCCGGAGAGGAGAGATGAAAGTGTGAGAGGCGGAGAGGGAGTGAGAGAGGCTGTGTGTGTGTGTGTGTGTGTGTGTGTGTGTGTGTGTGTGTGTGTGTGTGTGCAACGGGAAGGGGGATGCTAGCAGGCCAAATTGTACAATGGCCCCATAGAGGACCAGTAAAGTCAGCTACAGATGTACCTTTCTCAGTGTGATATTATGGTTCAGTTCTCCTACTTTGAGTGTGAGTACAGTTGCTGAGTCGCTCAGTGTTTGGGGTGAAGCAAATCGGGCACTTGGGTGGAAGTTGTCTTCAACTTAGGCAGAAACAGCTTAACCAAGTCACCTCAGCATAAAAATGTGTTCAAATGTAGAGTTGGCAGCATCAGCCTTGGACTTAGAGCAGCTGTTTGAGCGCATTGTTTTCTGCCAGCTGTCAGATCCGCAAACTCTCAGTGCAAATTTCACTCCAATTAAGTCTGGGCAAATCTCTCCACGAGTGTCTTATTGGCAGTGAAAGTGGAAAAAAAGACAGCGTCTCTTCATCTGAACGCGCAGCAGAATCGCTTTGTTTCAGTGGCATGGAATCAAAGCTCAGCTGGAGAGCCGGAGTCACTTCTTATGCAGTGTGATCTCTTCACCACAAGCATGAAAAGAGTCATCTGCCCCTCTGTTTGCTCAATTATAGTTAAACCCCACTGGCTGCCGTGAAGGAGACACCTCCGCTAAAGAATAAGCCATACACTGAGCAAACAGTGAGCGCTGCTTGAGTGCGGTCACGTTGAGTTTGATGGCAATTTGCAGAAACCATTCGCGTAACAGTGCAGCGTCCTCATGTAGATGTGGAGTCAATCGTAAGCACTATGCTTAGACACTGACTGCGTGAACACTGCTGATGTATTTTTTCCACATATCTGAGACTAAATGTTCCCCTAATCAAAATGATGGCAGGAACAAATTGTGGGAAAAAACGAGGGAGCGATTTCTCCTCGTCTAGTTGAGCCTCGCTGCCTCAGTGTGAACAGTGTTCCCCCACTGACCCTGGAGAAAGACATGCTAATGCTGACCAGATGTAAGCGAGTCACTGATTAGATTCTGGCCCCCCTCCGCTTTACAAAATGCCTGCTGCAAGCTGTCAGGGGACTCCTCCACCAGCTACCTAGCAGGCTTACACAGGGTTTCTCGCCTGTGTTTATCCCCTCAAATGTCACATGCCATGCGCCACTCGATGTTCAGACACTTGGGTGTTCCCGAATGAGTTTTCACAGTCAATATATTTGAGCTTCTATGCATTGAGGATGCTACTGCAGTTACAGCCTTTCATAAATCATTGGTATGATTGAAAAGTCATTCACCCACCCAGGGTCAGTAAATACTCCAAACCCAAACTTAAGATTCTGTGCATCATAGAATATAAAACAGACACATATTTATTAAACATTGAAAGTAGAGGTTTTCTGTATTTGGCCGAGATGTGACACCACTCTTTTTCTTTTCAATCAAAAGATGAACATTTTATCATGGCTCGATCTGGAATTGGATGCGACATGCTCCAGCTCAGTCTTTTAAAATGCCCTGCTGCTCTGTATATCTTTAGTGGCTATTAAAGTCACCATTCAACCACCACTGGAAAGAAAGGGGGAAACAAATGGCAGGGCAGTCATTTCCAAACCATAAATTACTTTCCAGTGCTCACATGTTGTTCTGTTGGCCTGGCAATAGAGTTTGTTTCCCGCCTTTGCTTCTTTTGATCGGTGTACACAAAGTCTGATGTTGTTGTGCAAATCTGTTCTGGTTCTTTGCTCCTGAGGAAGCCACATCGACTGCCACACCCCAGCGACTGTTGGGTTGTCCCTGCTTGCTCCATTATCAACCTTTGTACAAAGTTGTTTTGTTGTCCCCATCTAAAAAAATATACAAACGTGAACCCTATAGGCAGAACTAACAATGCTCTGTGTCCAAAACTAACAACATAGTGAATGGATGGATAGATGGATGGATAGATGGAGAAGAGGGGGGGGGGAGTAGATGAATGCAAGGTTGGATATACAGACGTACTTTATTGATCTGAATATACATTATATAATACAATCACATTTTCAAAGAAAATATTGATGGAATGACCATACTTGGGAGTGTTTGTCTTAAATTGGTCAAATAACATATAATAGGAGGAAGAACATCTACAGGCAACACTGTCTGGTTTGTGCACATTTGTCAGTCCTTTACAGATGTCTTGCTCCGGAATGCGTTTTCAATTATAAAATCCAACGGGGGGATTTGCATCCTGAGACTGCACATGAGCCCGCTACCGCCCCTGGAGTACACTGTCACCATGGCAACAGGGATAAAATAAATATGGATTTTTGCCTGGGCTTTGTGAAGTGTCTGTATACAAGGCTGCCATGTGTTCCTTGAGAGTTGGCAAGAGAGCACGGTGTGACTACAAGTGTCTGCACAGGAGATTAATAAATCCAATATTTGCATTGGGAAATTGATGAGATTAGCGTTCTGCTGCTTGTGCTGGTCCCACAGACGCACTTTGTGACCCTCCCCTCACCTCTCAGTTTAAACACAACACAATGTTAGGACAGAAAAGAAATGGGGCATTGCGAGTGGATCCATGCAAGGAAATGTGGAGTGTTCATGATGCAGGGCAGAAACCACATGTCACTGAAAGGACTGGAGGTCCAAAAACTACAGTCACTTCAGCTGTGTAAGACATAGGAGTGACTTTTACTTGGTATTATTGTTTTCAATTATTTCCATGTAAACTCATTATACAACAGAGCTTTTGGACCACAGCAATTTCGTGAATAAAGGCAGAATAATGTAAGAAAATTAAGTCATAAATTACGATAAAAAAGAATGGCTTTTTCAAGTTAAATTACGACTTCATTATCATATCTGAATGAATGTCCACTTTATCTAATAATGTTCAAAATGGAATTTCCTCTTTATTCATATATTAACAATTTATTAACATTTCTTCATCTGGTCAAAATATGAACTATAATCTATAATAGAATACAGTACACATTTTCCACGATTGAAACATGTAATTCTACTTTTAACTCTTGACTGGTCATATCTAAAGTAAAAATGTCTGCTGCAGAACAAGGGCATTTCTTCTAGAACATAAGTGCTGTTCATCCTGAGTTATTATTGTACATTGGGAGGATTTCTCTTCACTAACGATGTTTGCTGCATGGAAATGAAACATTCATAAGATCTCCGAGCATGGGACACGACCAATGTTGATAATGTTCCTGATACGATATAACCCCCCTCACTTCTGCCTGCCTGATGGTTCATCCTGCCACTTTCAGAGAGAAAGTTTCAGTGAGTCATGGTTTATTAAGTATTTCTTTTGGGTTGGGGGGGGAGTTATGGCCCGAGGCAAACATCATTGCAAGAATCCAAAGTTAGCTGTACGGCAACCTGCCTCACTCCACTCATTTCCTCTCTTCAACTTCATCTTGTTCCTACAGCTAGGATTTCATATATTACCTGCAACGATGAGAGATGCATGACAGCCCAGTAATTACAGTACTTGTCCTTACTTTTCTATTTAGGCTAGTAAGTCAAAGTTTGTATATTTAGTCTGTGATGGATGCTTACAGTTTAGGTATATATATTATTATTCGTGTTTCATTTCTCTTATATTTTGGCTTACCTTGGAACAAAAGGGAAGCTGCCCCCAAGCTCCATAGACAGTCAGGAATTCTTAAGCTCCAAAGCACCTATGGTGACAGTTTTGGTAATTGATTGATTTGGTAATATTTCGGGCATTTATAAATCTCAATGTGACAAATGCATCTTCATGTATCATGGCTCAGATGTGTCGATGGTGATTTGTTTCCAAGAAAAGTTTTATCATGAATACAGTCATCAGAAAGAGATAATAAACGAAGCCAGTGATGTCAGAGAGGACAGGGTGCACGTGTCACTGCTCACGACCAGAGCCTTCACCCGAAGAGACTTACAGCGCTGAAGAAGAGATATCCAGAAGTTTGCGAGTCGCAGGGAAGACGTCTTACAGCCGTTGTCAGTCAGTGCACGTTCGTGTGTTTAGAGAGTGCAGCTTTGAGAGGACTAAATGGGAGGGGATGGGATGCATCTCTGGCATTTTTCCAAAGTGTAGCCTGCCCTAGCTAGCTTTTCCTTCCAATCTGGCTTCTTTTTAATATCTCAGCTAATAACTTGGCAACTCCACTGTTATAATTACTGACAGGAATAATGTCTATTAACCGAATCTGAATGATCCTTTAAAGCGTGAGAAACATGTGATATGCTATCATCAGAGTTGTCGTCACAGCGGCCGCAAATGTGCCAAATGCTGAACCCTTTTGAAATAAGAGTGAAATTATCCCTTCCTCCCCGGTGCGTCACTCGCATTGTTGTCACACTTAAAGCAGAGGACTCAGTGACTTCAGAAGCAAATATCACAGCTCACTTTATTTTCATTGTGATGCAAGTATACTGAAAATAAGACATGTACCGCACCCTGAGGACTCTCTACTCCCCCGGCAGATGATCTTTACCCACATTGCTCTCTTTGAGGTTGCTGGCTGTCAGCGGCAGGCGGCTTAGATTATATTTTAGGAGCCATGATCTGCTCAGAGCAGGCAGACGGCCCACACACAGACCTCATTTAGCCCTGGGTGTGTACACAAACGTCTTTCTGTACAAAAACACAGGCCCAGATTCTGTCCCTAGGTGGAAGGTGAAAGGCCATCTCATGGTGTGTTCCCATGTTATTCTAACCCCTTCCATGTCAATCACATAAGCCGATAGTAGGGGAGGGGGTGCAGCAGTTTATTGATGGATGGTCTTCACCGAGATTCCAGGTCTGTAAGTGGCAATTTGGGATTGCAAATTGTTGCTAGACTGTGATTACCTTTGCCTCATGCAACTTTAGGCAATTCTAAGGACACAGTCTTACCTCCACCGGCAGCAGCGTGTGGGTTTAGAGTTGCTTGAGGGAAGGAGGGAAAACAGCTAACATTTGTTCCAGGGGACTGAACTGAAAAGGCCTTGCTGAAGGCAATCAAACCGTTTTACAGCTGCAGGACTGGGGCCAGCCCGGGTTTTTCATGTGATGATAAAGTTCAACAGCATTTTTTATATTTAGATATTGCAACGTATGGACGTGTTACAGATGCTCCCCAAACGTCTTTCAGAGAACATTGATCTACTTTGTATTCTCCGACCGCACAACCAATAATTACAGAAATGTCTCTCTCCCTGTCTGACGAACCTTTTATTTTCTCAAAAACGGTTCATGCCATTATCTCCAACATTGGGGGGGGGGGGTGAAATCCCTTTTAATTTTAGACATGATGAAGCATCCATCCGCCTATATATTATAAGACATAGATTACAGTTTCTAGCCAGGAAAGTTTTCTAGGACATTGGATCATGTAGCAACAGGCAACAGGATATGGATACAAATAAGAATGCAGAATGTCAATCATGCTGCAACAATTCCACTAATATCATTATTATTAATTATTGAATCTTTCAAAAGAACTTTTCAAAACATCTTTACAGAGGTCTTGACAGAATGATAACACAAATAAAATGTGACTCATATTCTTCCTCCACTCCAGCGCTACTGAACTCTTTGTGATTGTTTTTGATAAGAGCTGTTTAGTGCACACAATGAAAAACTCTGAGAAAAATCTCATCATCACTGAACAGCGAAGTTTTCAATAAGCAGGAATTATGCATGAACAGATGTCTCGATACGAGTGGCCTCTGTGGGTTCCTTCTTTTTCTTTTTTTTTCCAGAGAATAGTCTGTTTAATCATTTTTTGGTTGAATGAAGAGGAATTAGTTCTATTCTCACTGCCACTCAGTCTCTTACCCAATGAAAATAAATGAAATGGAAAAGGGAACAGCAAAATGTATTTTCACCCCAGAGGGAGTTTGCGAAATTACTCAGTCAATTTACCTCCCATCCCCCAAATGTCTCTCATGTCTATCATGAATGACATCGACTGTAAATATCCTCAGATACCGATCACATGATAAAGATTAATGTCTGAACTTTATTTTGGAACAATGTCGGCTTTGTGTAACCCTCTGCATCACGTGTAACTCACATGCTCCGATCGGTGGCTTCCGACCAATGTGGCCAGTGGGTTAGCAAAAAAGCTACTGGAAAAGCAGCGTGAATCATGGGAAATGTTTCCAGTGTTGGGAGCTGATTCATCGCAGACATGTTATGAAAAGACAGAGGTTTCCACTCCAACATCTGGACTCGACTTGGTCAGTTAGTTGCTGAGCCAGAGCTGGAGGCTTTAATCAAATTGTCCCGCCGCTGCTCTTGCCTAATATAGACAAAACAACTGCAATGTAAGAATGCAAGAGTGCCACAATTAGGCAACGTTTGAAGAATGTTAGATCTGAAGTAGCTGATGAAACAGCACATAGAGAGAGCAGTTTGTTATCAGATGTGTTTTATGTTCCCTCAGCGATCCTTCAGCTCCCGGGACCTTGGCTCTTTTTTAGAGGCCTCTTTTTACAGTAAGCCACACTGTAACACTAACAAAGAAGAACAGCATTCTTTAATATTCAGTTGTTACGGGTACATTTCACATGTGTAGGTGTAGATTCCTCAAAGACTCGTGTCTACTATTTCCACAGGTCCGACGGGACAGTAGCTCGCACAGGAATATGACTCATTATTTTAAATATAGAGAAATCCACTGTGAGTTCGGGGACTCCCTCCTGCCCAGAGGGTGTATGACTCATAAGCACAAGGCTGCTGTGGTTAATCATGAGACATCAGACTCCAAACGATTAGTTTTTTCTGCTTCTAATTAGCTCTCGACTCTGGGACATTTTTGAATCTTTGCTTGAAGACAACGGAGGGGATTCATCTTCTGCTGGAGGAACTTTTATGTGAATCTCCTGACCAAAAAAGAATATTTATCCTCACTGCATTTGGTTATGGGCTAAGTTTTGGCACATGAATAAAGTTTGGAGATTTTGTCAAACATCTGACTCCTAGACAATATCAGATGGATGAAGCCAAGAATGGGACCAAACTTTCTTTATTTTCTACGAGAAGGATTTTGAGTTATGTAAATATTTACACCCTGCTTCGTCAACACAGTCTTCCAATACATTGCAGAGGGAAGCTGCAGTTACAAGGGCCACTTTTCACAGCGTGCTGACATAAAAGCAGATTTGCACTAGCCTCACTCTGTTGAAAAGCTTCATCAGCACCGCTGAGCCACCATGGAGTGTTCAGAGTAATTTGACGCCAGACGGCCTCATTACAGGCTGGGTTCAGACAGAATCCTGGGGGCTGGGGATAGCACCAAGCCTGGGATCTGGCAGATGACAGTCTGGAATAGCATGCACCAGATAAATATAGCTAGATGGGAGAAACCAACAAAGGAGCGCGTTGCTTCACATGGGGCTGATGAAAGATGGGGGGGGGGTCTAGGGTGGAGGTTATGTGTCTGCGCTCATGGTCGTGTGTGCGTGTGTGTTTGTGTGTGTTTGTGAGGGCGTGTATTCTCTATGTGCTGTGGTTCACACAGAACCCACTGTTAACCGGCCCGAGCAAATGTCGTCACCCCGCTGGTTATGAAGGCTTAAAATAACCGGAGGAAATGACGTGTCCCATGGTTTGGATTGCCTGACAGTACGGCCCGCCTGTAAAGTTGCATGAAGCACAGAACAGCTGCACAGCCGAGCTAGAGATCACATCACTGGTTGTGGCAAACCAGACAACCAAGCCTCTTGTTTAACTGAATCTTTCACATGGCTATGGCAAAACAGATGTTGCTCATATGATCAGGCGCGTTGGATAGTTTTAGTTGTATCAGAAAGATTTTTCTAAGTAAAATAATGATAAAGTTTTAGATCATAATCATTTAATCATTATTAGCGTTGGGAATAAATAGCTTGGATACAGGTTGGGAATTGGGAAATGTTAAATAAGCTGGAGACAAAAATAAAGTTAGCAGTTAAACATAAACCTAGTTAAACTTGTAATTTTCACAGTTCCTGAAAATTTGAGGAGATGAAGCTCAAATTGATGAAATGAACAAACAGAGACACTAAACATGTGGCAGAAGATGAAGCTATTGTGAGGAAGTGTTAGAAAGAACTAGAACCTATGAGCAAGTGACAATAACAGCTGAACACACTGAAGTCAACAAAGAATCAGCCAAACCAGAAGAAATGCAGACAACAGGAGGCATGAGTGTGCACCAAGAACAAGCAGTATTCTTGTGGCCGACTTTGCAATCTGATGCACTGTATCATGCCAGACTTGGCCATGGGAAGAGGCTCCTCGGGAATGTGAAGATACAGAACAGGGGAGATGACCATGTGACCCCGGAGTTTGACTTTACAGCCAAAATTGCATTCCTGCAGTTGTCTTCAGGAAAAATCTCCATCGTATAAGTGACCACAGGGGACCCAAGTTCGTTTAGATTTGGTGAAATTGCCAGGCTCTCACTATAATTTGTTCTTTTGGTCCACTGAAGGGGGAAGGACATTAAGGCTGCCTTCAGATCGGCATTGAGCTCATTGAGATCCTCTGGACTTTCTCCGCATATGCTCTCTGTCTGAATGCAAGTGTCAGAGTGAGAGCCTCCAGAGCTTTTGCGGATGGTCTCCGTTTGTGCCCCTATTATAAAGTCCGCAGAGATTCCAGAGGAGCCGATGTGCGGACAGAGCAGGCGATCCTCCTCAGGATTCACAGCAAGCGAGTGGAGAATCTCCAGCTGCATTGTTCAGGTGTGAGTAGAAACCTCTGGAGAAAGTCCCCACCCAATTATCTGGAGGTCATGTCTGAAAACAACTGAAGTTTAATTACAACGGAATTTCAACAGGACAGGTTCCATTTCTTTTTAGACCAAACCAATGACACAGATGACCTGCTTAAGTATTCCAGTCGACAAGCAATGTGGTCCTATCCTTGCTCAATAACCTCCAGTTGTTTTATGGCTAATTTGCAGTTTAAGAAAGTGTTTGCTGCACATAAGGGATAGCAGCAACCATTGGATGGCAATTAGCTTAAGGCCAGCCTGAGGGGGAAAACATTGAACTTGCATTTTCTGGCTGTCCAACTCTCTAATGCACGTTCACTCATTAGAAACATGAGGAAGCTTCTGGTGTTTCGCTGTGCCCTCTGTTCATTAAATGAGTAAACTCATTTAGTGGATATATGAAAAGAGGAGATAGTTCAGATAGAAACAAGATATGTTGTGTAACCAAAGTGTCCATTCAGTCACAGCGACTGAGGCAAATGTCTGGTGAAAGGCATTTATTAGAATTTCTAAATAAGCTGAAAGGTTTTAGATCCTCGAGGTGGTGAACCAACAGGTGACCTCAATGTTTTCATCAGTTAAAAGTCCATATACCATGAATTTAGGATCCCTCAGCTCAAAGCACATCAACAAGTGAATACGGCTGAAAATGATGACCCTAACCGTGCTGCTACGGATTTCTCAATCAAAACAATAACGAAAGGCAATAACGAAGGAGACACTTGAAACCAGGGGTAAGTTTTGAGTCAACGTGTGTTAGGAGTGTGGGTCTAAAGTTGTATACAGACAGGCTTCTACTTCACAGTAGCAGAGTGGAAAAGAAGTCAGCAATTCAACATTAAAAATATCTATTTGGTGTGGCCCAAGCCTTAAAATAAGAAAATAACTCCATAATTCAATAACATTCTCCTCTAGAAGATGTTTTTACAGCCTCAACAAACTTTCTCAACAAAATGAATGTATTCCACTTTGCAACCGACATTATCAAATCAGATAGGACATCGGTTTGCTGAGGAGCGGTGCATTCAGAGAACTGATGGAACAGAAAGAGAGTTTCACAGACAACAAAATATCAGAGATTCCCCCAAAAATATGTTTTCTTATCTTTGAGGAAGTAATATGTCGTATTGTGTATTTTCTTGAAAGTCTAACACACTCAACTTGCTAAGCAGCTGCCGTTGCACAGAAATCCTCCAAGTGTCATCCAACACGCAGCTACTTGTGAGCACAAACATTTTCCTGGCAGCTGAAAGTGGAATAAACCGGGTTCCTTGCGTTGCCAAATTATGGAATTTGTTTAGAGACATAATTGAACGTGGATGTGAAGGCAGACAAGACTGTTTGGTTGTCTTCAAGGTTCGATGTGTGGTATGTCTGCTTCCCTCAAGCATTTATATGACAAGTAAATAGCAGAGAATGCAATTATGTTGGTAATTTAATCCAAGTGGACATCATCTTAATCAGTATGATAACAATTGTTGAAATTGCACATAATCAAGAATGATCCTGAATAGCAGTTTGTTGATTAGGCCTGAGCATCCTTGTTCCCGGCTTTATAATTGAAACTGTGACAGTCACACTTCAGGCTGCTACTTCTGCTTTAAGACTTCAATCACTTAGAGTCTGTGCTCCCTAAAAGACACCTTCCCCTTCTCCTCTAATGAGAGCCCATCACCCCTCTCTCATAACCCACAGACCTTTTGAACAGATCCTTCTCGACCTCGCAAAACATGCCTTCCCAGTGTTTTACTGGGAAACGCTCAGGTACACTATAGTCCAGCGCTGAAGGAGCCGCACTCTACAATCTCATAAAAAAAAAAAAAAAAATGGTGTTTGGAAATTGACATTACTGCCAGGGAATGTTCAGCCATTACCTGACATCTGTCTCTGTGTATGCAGGTCAGCATTCCTGAGCCCATCTGTTGGGCTGAGGGGATACAGTTTAGGAGCTGATGCAGGGAATTAGCTGCATGGACGTGTCAGTGAGGGTTAGGATTCTGCTCTGTCCACAAGAGGCTAAACCACTTTGGTTAACCCCACCCCCACCCCCTCCCAAAAAAAAAGTCAGCTTTAACACGTTTTTCAGATACATTTTACTGTTAAACAATACTCTTCTGGCCATAAGCACATAGACAGAGTTATTGGGCCCTGTGGTGTTTCCTGATGTTTATACTTCAAGAAATAATGTCATTCCAGTGTTATACATTTTTTACAAAATATCCAGGTTTTTATTTCGATTGGCACCAAATTGCAAATAACCATAAACATCATGTACCTAAATATTTTTCATCAAGAACCATAAACTATCCTATTTGAAAAACACCCTTTCACAATGCTAAAGAAAGGGACAAAAGTATCCTTGATTGCACCCTGATCCAGATTCAAATATAAATATTTGTAGGTTCTTCCCTGATTCATACCACATCCCTCAGTTCGTGAAAACATAATCTTCTTAGTGGAGGTAAAGATAATGCCAAAATGAAAACATACATTTGAACATTATTCTATGTTCCTGCTATCACCAAAGCGTCAATATATCCATTGGGTGAGGTCAACCTATTCGATGCTACATTGGTCTAGAGCACGATATCTGTTTACAACAGGTCAAATCACCTTAAGTTTCAAATATCCACCTTATCAATACCTCTGTACATGACCAACTACCAGCGGGTGGATTGTCAGACCACTATTCGTAAAGCATGTGGTTTCAGGCCTGCAATGTGAAGTGTTACCATCATGTAAGGCAGTAGATTTGATTCCTTCACAGATGATAATGGTTTTACCTTTGCGCAGACCTGTCCTCCTCAGGCCTGCTTTAAATGCAGGTCATAAAGTATTGATTTTGCTCTCCACCTGAGCTCCCTGCTGACTCCTGCTTCACATCGGGGGGGGGGGGGGGGGGGGGATAACATGAACTGGAACGGTCTGTTGTGCTGGATTTATGAATGCGGCTGTAACTGTGAGCAGGTGTCCCGTGTTATAGATATAATGTACTTCCTTCCCGTAAGTCTCGAGCTGCTATTGTTTAGGATATCGAAAGGGGCCCCTCGGCATTGTTGAGTGAAGCATGGATAAATAACGTTACAACCACAGAACCTCAGGACTGCCACAGTTTCATATGGGAACATGGTACGATTTTAGTGAATCACTGTAAAGACGTTGAACACTGGTTGTGTGAGGATGCTGTGGTGGCGCAGAGCCGGACGCCTTGTTGCCAAATCCAACAGGACCGGCCCTGCGCTGCCCAGTTCCACCCGGCCGCGCCCTTCTGTGTCAGCTCTCTTCCGTCTTGCCAAGGACCCGACTTGTCATAGCATTTGTCAAATAAACATGAAGGTGTTCTACTTTTTTTTTTCAAATGACATTAGTGATGAAATAAAGCACGTAACCAAGACATCTTTGATAACTCCCTATGCCTGGGATGCATTTTTTCCCGATGTGGCAGAGAGGAGAAGACTTTGTATAATAATAGCTACTGCTTGATATGTCTCGGAGCCTGAGGCTTATCAAGTCATACTGCTCATAACTGACTGAAGACTGTTTGCCTGTGTCCCAGAAGTGTTTGAATGTTTATTTCTTATGAATACATTTCAGATTTCATCCCGAGTATAGCAGCAAATACTCATTCAGTTGTACCAGAACATGCATGTCAAGGTTTCCTAGACACAATCAAAAATGTCTTCACTGTCAGTGGACCAGGATGACAAATTACATGTATCTTAATGCTGGTCACTTCATTTGACTTTATGAGTGCATATCATGAACACAGCATCCTCCAGAACCAAGACAAAACACCAGGAGTATGTTACATATAAATATATAGTGTTATTTTTAAAACATTGTCTTGGAAGCGACGCAGCGTACAATGTTTTCTGAAAATGCATCATTGATGCATTCAGTACTTAGCAGAGCAGCGTTTATTTTCATGGCCATTATTCTTGGTAAATTGAGAACATCTGAATGCCAGCTGGATGGTATCGGATATCTTTGGCAGGATTATTGAGAATCAGTGCATATTGGAATAGCATTCATTAGTAGTCAGAGATATATGGGCTGCTGCATCTGGCCTGGGAAATTCAATTCCTCAACCTCATTTAAGTTCTAATAAACAACTGTGAATGGATTCATAACTAAAGGCCAGAACTCATTTGCATGAGATTCACAGGACCAGCATTATGAATTTATATGAATTATGAATAAAAAGCGCCACATACATGTTTCAAACCCGCGACGCCGGAGGTTTGATAAACAGATGCAGTTACTTGCTTGACTCAGATAAGTTTGACTTCACAAGCGTTTAAGGAAATGGTCCACTTTTCTGCATTGTAAAGTGATGGTGTTCACCAGAAGCTTTTCGTCACAGCCGACTCCATTATTAATAAACTCAATGTATGCAAGCACTCTGGGAGCGTGGCACAAGTGCTCAGAGCTCCAGAGGCTTGAAGTCACACGTACAGTGTATTTTTAGGTATAGGTTGCTAAAATGCTTGAAATGGGTTTTCTGTGGTTGCATTGCAGCAGCCAGAAGCACAAGGGTCCATTAGCTCATGTTCAGCGCTGCAGTTAAAAGAGAGGTGTTCAATGTACACGGTTTGTCACCCATTGACAAACGTGTACAGCTCACTTCTCCTTTGAGCTGTCTGTCAGAGTGAAGCCACAGTCGCAGTCTGCGTGTGCTTCACTTTAACTACAGCTTCTCATTGACCACGACCGGTGCATTCAGCGCTGCCACATCAGATAACTGAGGCAGTTAAAAATAAAAAGGCATTATTAAGGTCTTATGAAGCTGCTGTCGCACAGAAAGTGACGCTGTCGGAAAGCAGACCAACGCCCTGACACCGTGCCCAGGCCTTCTGGTGAGACAGCAGATCAGAAGCCTCATGAAGGAGCTCTTTTCCCCCCAAAATACATCTTCTGCTGCTCACCAGAAAATCCCCTCCTCCCACTGAGTACACTGCGTACTTCTCTTTGACTCCTTCTTTCCATTTGTCCTTTTCCTCCGCTGCTCTTAGACTTTTTGAGGACACAAAGACTCCTTTTACAGTAGCCATCTGAAAAATAACTTTTTGTGCCATTGGTTTGGTTAGCCTCTTTTCTTTTTTTTTCTGGAAGGGGAGGCGGTTTCCTCCGCAGCCGGGGGTTGGACGGCCCCTCCCTTGTGCACCAGAGAGCCCCGCAGCTTATAAATGTTTAAAAAAGACACTTCTCCTCTTCGATCCAAAACCACCTCAAAGCTTGGCACAGTTAAAGGACAAACACATTAAAACACAGCAAACACATTCCATGTCATCAGCTATAGTGCACATGGCGGATCTGGTTGTGCATAGGGGGTTGTGCGTTTGTGATAAAAAACATGTGTGCGTGTGTTGTAAGTCTCCTTTCCAGAGCTCTGTCAAGTCTCCTATCTGTGTTTGTCTACCACAGAGTGTGAAACTGTGCAGTTAGTTGTCGTCACTTCACGTTCAACTGTTAAGCAGTGGGATGATTTAGCTGTAGATTTATAGGCTCCATGTTCACAGCAGTTTGTTTGATCGTGTAGCACGGTCATGAACTCTGATGTGCTCTCACCATATGGCAGGTTGAGAGGGCGATGAGCACATCAGAGATCAGGAATGTTTCGACGCTTAGCATTGCACGGCTTCACGCTCAAGCCATTAAGTGCAGTCGTGGCGGGGAGCCACCAGGGTCAACTGCGACTGACGTGTCTTGCTCAAGGGCGCCTCATTGGACCATTTTTAGAGGGAGGAAAACGGAATTCACCCAAGCCCGCGCTCCTTTGGGGATTCAAACTGACACCCCTTTAGTCATAAGCCCGCCTCTGTTACCATGTCACCAGCACTGTGCGTATGCCTTCCCGGGTCTGTGTTTTTTTGCCCGAGTGAATTGAGTGGAGCGTGTCTGTGGCTCGCCGGGAGGATTGTGTGAAAGCAGGAAATGGGGGTCCTTATGTGTTTATGTGTGTCTATGAGTTTTTGCATGTGTCTGGTCCATCTGAAGCATGAAGGCAGATGGATGAGTCACACATTTGAGAGCCTTCTCACTTATCTTGCTCACGGAAAACTTGGTTGTGTTGTTTTTATTTTTATCCATATGTATGCTTTTTGTTCTGGGAGAAACTTTGGAACAAGCCCTGTCTGACAGGAAAATATGGTTTGGGAAGCAACTTAAAGAAGATTCCTTTCAGTGTAGACAACCATTGTGTTTCTGGTGAAAGCTTTTATGTTCTTTCACCAAATCATACCATAAAAGTTCAGTTTATCTGAGCTACTGAAAGCCATAAACTCACAGAGGGAATATATCAGGTCATGTTTGGACAAAGAATTTTTGCAGACATTTGAGGTTATAAAACTGCCCACAGACAGACTTCATGCAGAACTAACAAATAAGGCAGAATAAAGCACTAATGGGAACTAATCTGATGCATCCAGTGCCACACCCTTGGAATGACTCAGAGAAAGGAAACAAGAAGTCATGCAAACTTAACTGTATTATGCATGCCCAAAATACCAAGTCCTATTTGTCTGCTGAAGACAGCCACACACACAGTTAGCTATTTGCAATGATGGCTTGTTAACTGGTAATTAAGCTGCTGTCGCTGAGTTCTCTCACATTATTCAATTAAGTTGAACACAAACTGTCCCCGCAGGTGGGCTTCCAATATTCACAAAAGTGTGGTGCTTTAATTTCAGTAGTTTTATTTTAAAAGCGAGCCGAAGTAGCAGCGAATCTCCAGCAGCGACTCCGAAAGTGGGAGATGGTGTCATGGCAGATAACTTGGTTCAGTGCCTGGAACAGCAGCTTGTGCAAACTCTCTGTCCAGAACGAGAGTTTTTTAATTTGTCAAAAATAATCAAAAGCATGTGATGAACCCTGAAGGTCCGTTAAATATGAACCATCTGAATGATTTTCAGCATCAATCCAGCCAAGAGAGGGTCTCCTCAGTTTTTGTCATTCTTTTGTGTTCGACTTTGGCTTGGACACCGCGGTGAAGTACGGGCGCGAGCTGTCAGCCGCTTACAAATCGGGTAAAAGGGATTGAGTCACTGGGATCAAAGCAAAACTGCACCCACACCAGAAGAGATAGAAATGATATCACCCACACACATGATGGGGGAAAAATTACTGATGAGCCTTTATGAATGTCTGACCCTAATAAGAGTATAATCACGTCGGGAGCTGTGAAATCATGTGTTCACCTATTAATGAAAGGAAACACACTTCTCAGTCTCTCCGATTAGTCAAAGAAGCTCCCAAAAGGGCCATTAGCATGCGCACTTGAGAGCGTATTTAAATCCAGAGGAATTTTAATTACACTCCGTGAGCTTTCAATGTGGGGTTGGCTTGTGTTGCCGGGATGCTAAATTTACAGTTTCGTAAAGCTGTTTTCGTTTGATCCCCAAACTCAAACAGGAGTAAACAAGCAGACAGCAACATCACAGGTGATATCAGCGACTCTAAAAAAACACGTAAAGTATTACATCAACTCAGTGGCTAATGTGCAAGCCTGTTTCACTGTATATATTCCCCTCACACTGTGTATATTCTGTATGCACTATGTATATTATTTATATCCTATTTATATTTTTATATTCCCTTGTGTTCTCATTGCATGTTTATTTATGTTTTATTTTTGTCCTCTTTGCAGCTTTTTTTCAAGATTATCTTATCTTTGGAATATTCAAATCCAGTCTCCATTTTCAGTTGATTTGAGTTTATAGAAATATTTGATTTTTTTTTACCCAGTGAAGGAAAAAAGGCAGATATAGTTCAAGAGGATTTAGCCACTCGTCAGATGTTAGAAATGTTGTGACAGATATGTTTCATAATGAACTAGTTTTTTTATTTAACATCATTTGTTTTTCTGATGTTGGAGACACTTCCATAGGGAGCGAAGACTTTTCACAGTCGCCTGCTTGGCAGATAATACAGATCTGAAAATCCTCAGATTTATGACGATCATATCTGCTTGCATGGAATTTGATCGCCCTGTGAGATATGACATCTGAAATGTGTATGTTCAGACAATGAGGCACAGCAGTTCTCACATATATTGAACTTCTGCAAGGTTAACTTGCTTAGCCTGTAAGCTCCAGTGAACACATCTGCAAACGGTTTAGTGGTTTTGTGCTGTCGGAGGCCCCTCGGTTCTATGTTGTTCATTTCTATACTAAAGAGAGAGAACAGAAAACTTTATTCATCATAGACGTTCCCTCCTCCCCAACGAGCAAGATGGACCTAGAGGAATAGGATTTCCCTCTTCAGAGAGAAGTTTAAACAGTTCTATGCAGCCATTGTTAAAGTAACAACTTGTAAATCACAACCGATGACCCACAAAAAGGTGTGAGAGGGAAATTTAAGCAATAAGTTAAAAGAAGATCAAGTAAGACAGAGTCTGCATCTTTAAAAGTCATCACCATTTCTCTGACCACGACCGAGATCAAAGTTAACACTTTTTGATTGAAGTGCTCCTCGGTGTCGACAGGGAGGTGGAGGTTTTAAGCCACTCAAGATTATTTTAACAATCCTTTTTTTCTGCCGTAGTCCTTAATACACACTCTGTGATTATGAATGAGCTGAGGTAGTTAAAAAGTCATACATCAATAGGCTGTGATTAAATTGATTCACTGAAATCTTAAGAAACACTGGGCAAGATGTGTCATTAAAATATCAATTTCTAATTTAACCAAAGAGATTAAAGATGAGCTGTATCAGAGAGGATGGTCTCATTTCCACTGTCTGACATCATACTGACACTGACATTTTAATGGGGGTATATGGGATTTCTCTATCATGGATAGATGATGTCCGTGACAACACCCATGAGTTCACCCCCAATTTTAAATTAATGACTTTCAATCCCTCAATGAATTGTGTGGAGCTGTGATATTCAATCCTAATAATAAAGGGTTAGGGTTAAGTAAACATTGTCAACAACTTTACATGGAAATATTAGAAAAATTACAATGAAGATGCAGGTGTGTGCTCTGGGAATTTCGACAAGTGGTTTATGGCAACATTTGGGATCTGAGCATGACTGAGTTGAAAGCAAATCACAAAGGACGCAAAACACTATATTCCTCCCCTATATCCAAAACACCCTCTTGCGACACAAATACTGGCAAAGATATCAACATATGACACATTTACATTCAACTGCATAACAAATATGTCCATCACAGAGGAACCCAATCACCTCTTTTGCAAAGTTCAACCTGCATGCAAAGTTTGTTCTGTTTATTCTAATGTCTATTGACATAACTGACATGATTTTGCCTTGAATGAATTTTTACACTAAAGTGGTCACGTTGGAAAGCCATACGTATACATATACAGTTATACATATTTCTACTTGTTGCATTTAGTGTTATTTGAAGTATGACCAATGGATTTTTTAGGTGGCCATAGTTACACTTTAAAAACAAACCAATTTCCTGGAATTAGAGGCTCTGTTGTCACAGCTGTCACTGGTTAGCACACGTGACATGTAGGTACAAGCAGCTTACTCCTGAATATTAAAGTTAGATGTTACAAAAAGCAACTCGCTACCAGTTGTAGCTGATGATCAACATTCAAGGCTGTATAGCTTTAGTATAAGTATGACTTATAAGAACTATTAGTTGACCCGGTGCATAAACATCTGTTTAATTGACCGGCGAGATGCACGCTCATGGTGCCGATGTGTGCTGAATGAGAACATGTTGAACCCATGTCCACAACACATTAGAAGGGAAATGGACAAGAAAGAAGGTGAAGGACAGACTTTTGTTCCAGAAGGGAACATTACCTGTCATAGAGCCATCATGACATTCACACTCTGAATCCTCTGCAGGGAGCAGGAGCTGCAGTAGTAGATCCTTTAATGACATGAATCTTTCCCGAGGTTCTGACTATGTTGACTTCACAGGAGGATAGTTCACAGTATGTTGAGTTTGATCACTACTGCCTCATTATGAACTGTAACTGTCCACTTTTTGGGGTTTGTATAGTTTAACATGACATTACATTGACATTAGTTGCTGGATGAACTCAAAACCGTAAAAATACTACAATATATTTCGTGCATGAATGCATGAAATAGGTCTGTTATTGGTGTGTTAAAAACTGGATGTGTCTGCATATAAGGACATTATGAACAGATATGAATTACAGACTTGTACTTTACAGAAAAACCTCATAGAATCAATACTTGGTGTTATCAGCTGCCTGCGTAGACTTTGAAAGCCTCAGGGGCTAATGTTATTTTATTCTCCAGCACGTCAACGTCGCCTCTATCGGGTTCCGTTCTGTGTTCAGCTACAGGGTTTTATGAAGGCGAGCATCGATTTCAGTCGTGGGCTTTGCTTCCGTCTTCAGTCCAGATAGTGACTGTCTCAATCGAGAGTTTGCCTCCAGCAGAGAATAAAAAAAAACACGTTCCTCAGTTCCTCTGCATTGTAGATTCTCTCTCTCTCTCTCTCTCTCTCCCTCTCACTTTGCTCTCATTGACAATCTGTTTTAACATTGTGTTCCTCCAACCCCTGGATTCATGAAAGACTTGACAGCCCTGTCAATATTCACCGCCCAGAGTGGGCAGACAGCCGCCCGCCCCCTCGGTGAGACGGACAAATGTGCTCGTAAATCTAAATACATCGAGGAACCTGTCAGCGTTGTATGTAAAACTATGTGTAGCGATGTGAGTATTATGCGCTAGCAATCTGCACTTACAGCATGTCTTACACCATCAAGTTCCTCACCCGTGTGTGGCACTTCCATCAGTACATGTAATTGTGTCATGGTGAGATTACGGATCTGTCTACCTGTTGATGGATGCAACGCTCTCACACGATGCAGCAGGTTTGGATTAACTGACACATTCTGACACAGTGTACACAGGTTTGATGAGCGTGTGCTCTGAAACGTGCACTGGGTAAATCTTATTCATGTTATGCTATGATAGTTTATGGATTTGTCTTATTAAATCTTGGTCATTCAATGGAGTTGAAAAAACAGATGCCATGAAGCAGTTGAGACATGGAGTGATCACAATGCAAACAGATTCTAGTTTTTTATCCAATGTTTATATATTTCACTGTCATACTTTTTCTTTCATTGTCACATGTCCTTTTTTTTGCCGTAGTTTGAGCTAAATGTGCATTTTTTAAAGGAGGAAAACTATATTTATAGCATTAAGCCCCAGCTTCCATGAGGCTCCAGGAGCTAAGAGTGGTTAAGAAAACACAATTTTTCACAAATATTTGACATTTAAACTCTATTCTGCTGAACTAAATTGGAAAGCAGCAGCATCAAGGACCCTTAAGGGGCCACAATTTACACAGAGGAGCCAAATATACATCCAACATCCATGCAGAAATTCCTGATTTAGAAATGTAAACCTTTAAGTCATTCCTTGTTTACTGTTAGCTCCATAGCATGAGCAAAGCCGCATTTTTACATATTAATGTTAGCAAGTGATAACTATATAAAAAAAAGAATAGAAAGAATACTGAAAGGACAGAGACACTTCAGGGTCCAATCAGAGGTCCAATCAGATTCCAATCAGAATCCCGCTGGCCCTGCCTGGCCCTGTATCCGCCCCTGTTCGAAAGTCATTAAACTTGAGCTTTTCTAAATGAGCACTGAAGCACCGCTCTTGATATTTCAGGCAGGTGAGCTGTTCAAATCCACCACTCTTCATCGTCTTAATTTGAAGCTAAATGCAGCCCTTATCCCCTGAATTCACTAGCTATAACAATCTGTAGATTCGAAATAGACTACTATTTTAAGTATCAATTTATTCTTTTTACTAAAGTTGAACAAAGTAAAGCTCAAAGGTAAAATCCTTTGGTATTTTTTTCAATTAGTGTAAAGCAAATGCTGGTTTAACTTTCTCAAAAAGGGGGATTATTTCTGATAGAAGTTGGGGCGGTTGTTGAATGTAACTAATTTGATGTTTTCTGACACTTCATAGACAAGACAATACAGAGAGGAAATTATCAGCTGATTAATAAATAAAGCAATAATCTTTCTGGGAATTCTACTGAATTCATGTCACTTGTACCCAGAATCTAAATGTGATCGTGACTCAGTATCCTTGTTGACTTGTCTTTTTGTATTTCTTCGAGCACATGCTCTTTGACTTTGTGTCAAGGCACCAAACATATAGCCGCAGGAGTCTTACTGTCATCTGCAGAAACATTATTCTCTAATATGTGACTTGAACAAGTGATTGTCGAGCTGTTCACATACAAAAGATGCAGGATGTACGAAACCTCACACCCACTGTACATTAACACCAGAGCAGCTGTAGTTCTTTCTGCTTCGATGTTTCTAAGTTGACACAGACTTTGCATCCAGTGTTTTGTCAAGTTCAACAGGTCTTTAAAATGTGGTTCTTTCACATATCTGTTCTGTAGTGGAGAAGCAACCCTGCTCCGCTGACATCTTTGAGTTGGTTGGTACCAGTGTGAAAGGCATTTGGTGTCTCCACAGTCTTTTTCAACATGTGGGGCCATTTCAAAACTGCAGCTTAGTTTAGTTGAATCAGCCGTGCATGTTCGAGGGTTACACAAAGGAAGATTATAAGAGGCTTCTCTCAGACAAAATGAAGAAATAACAGCATAATCAGTCAGAGGCAATGAATGCATTACAGGTGATTACATCTGTTGGATATACGGAGAAGTAGCCCACTCACATTCTCTGCTCTTCTTATCGTCTAAATGCAAATTGGGTTTAATAAGGATTTTGTCTGTCGATCTGCTGAAATTCTGTGCCAACCTGTGGGAGCAGCAGAATGAAACAAAGCTATATGATGTGGCTCTCCTTCTTTCTGTACTCACCCTGTTTATTTTTCAGCCTCCCATAAGCATACTTACCAATGTATCTGTCTTCTCTGTTCTAAATTCTTCTGAAGATTGTAGTGCTTTCTGTCTATGAGGCCTCCTCGAGGTTCAGACAATGTGTCCAGACGTCATTTTTGCTAATCGCTATCAACAGCTATCTGCATATGAATGCAGATGAATTAAAAGCCAATGCATTATGGTCCACATGGACTGTTTAAGATTAGGATTAAGATGCATTTATTAGACCCAAACACATGCACAGACATGCAAAGGCACACTCATGCAGGTAGGGAAATTTAACCTCTGCTTTTGACCCATCTGGTGCAGGACACACAGAGCAGTGAGCGACCATGTACGGCGCTCGGGGAGCAGATGTTGGGGGAGTAAGGTGCCTTGCTCAGGGGCACTAGACAGGGTAGGGAGACTCTTGGATTTTTGGACAGATCAATCCAGGTTGATCTTTTGTTGTCTCTCCGTGGAGTCGAACCAGAGACGAACCAGAGACCTTCTCTGCCCATAGTCCAAGTTTCTGCCGCTAGACCACCGCCTGCAATACCGAAGCCTGCTTACACGTGATTGGTCAAACAAGACACAGAAACCAGAAGGCTACAAATTCAGTATATTCACACGTAGAATCTGTTTATAGGGATTACGTACTGTCTAAATAACATCCAAGGTCCCTGCTAACTAGTATCTTCACCATCCTGGTTCAAATAACACATTCGGATCTTAGGGAGGACACAGTGGCAGCCCAAGTTAAACTTCTCCACCCATGACTTATCCTGGACTGTGGTGACCAAGCCCAACAATTTTATCTCAAACCTTATAACCTAAAAGCAGCTAAAGTTCCTGTAGGTGAAGTATTGGCTGTCTACCAGATACGTGGTGTTTAGACTTTGAGTAAAAGTGTCTGTGAAGAGCTAATCTAAACAGTTCCGTCGTCTCCGCATCTGTGAGGCCTCTGTTTAGGGAAAACGACGACAGATGGCTGGAAGCAACGTGTCATTTTTTACCAGCAAGGTGAAACTTGGTGTGGCCATCATAGATTACACTGTTGGATTTCGCTGTTGCCACATGTGTACACATCTGCCAAAGTTATGTACAGTAAACATCGGCTTGGGTGAAAGGATGCATGTTGCCACGACGTCTCCTCAGGCTCACTGACAGTGCACAGAGTGGCCACTGTCAGTGAATGATTTGGCAGGGACACAGGAGTTTTGTTTCCCCATAGGGCAATTTTGTGACCACATGTTTAAAGCGTTGCTACAGATGTGGCATGAGCGTTTTGGCCCAACAAAACCAGTGTTTACATTTAATGTGTACTCCTACGTTTAAGCCTTATATGCCATGTGTAGTCAGGAATGACCAAAAAAAAAAAAGAAGCAGGAGCTTGTCGTTTTTCACTTTCATCTTTGTACCAGCTGAACAAATCTGGTGGGCAGAATTTAAAGTGTGATGCTGGGTAGTTCTTCTTCACAGGTGCGAGGGAGCTCTCGAGCAAATACCTTACCCTCCATCACACTGTTCACTTCTAGGTATGTGTATGTCTTTGTGGTGTAGGGCGTTCCTGGAAAAAGCCATTCACGCTCAGTTAATCTACTCTGTTTAAAGAAAGGACAAATCCTCACCTCTGACTAAACCCCTTGTTAGTGTCTTTTCAAATAATCATTACTATTTCGACTTTTAAGATATATGTACAAGGGATATTCTCCATCTTGTCTTGTCATTATGTTCTAAAATTAGTCAAACATTTCATCAGTAGGTTATGGCTAACAAGACACTCTCCTGACAAAAGTAAACTAAAACAAAACACAGACATAAATCATTAATAAAAACAATTAAATGTATCAGTTGTATCCGCTCACAATCAGATTAGTTTGTGGTAAGAACTGAAAAAAGTAGAGAGAGTCTTTTTCAAGTTCCAATCTCCGGGGACTTCTCCTCATGTCTACTACCAGCTACCAACATTTTCCACTAAAACCATTTCTATCCATCTTCGAGTCAGTTCCTCAGTAATGAAACCAAACCTTCCAATTTGTGGGGAAATGAAATGGACTTATAATGTGGCACTAGAACAGTGGAGTGCTGTTCAAGCTGTTACGCAGTGTTCCTGGGCTTTTCCATGCTCGGCACTGTTTATTTTGGGCAGAAAATGGTGGGCAAAGACAGAGTGAGAGTAGAATAGAGAGGCAGGAAAAGGTGTTGGTGGGAGGGCGGTGGTGGGCCTGCTGCTGCTCTCAACTTCTGCTGAATGGGAGTTGAGCTTGAGTGCCAGGGTAGACTAGGTGGAGCAGGGCGGGCCTCCTCAACGGTAGCCTGGTGGAAAATGGTTGTGTGAATGGCGCGAGACATTGTGGGCTGACTCAGCCGGTAGACCGAGGAGGAATTACCGTCGGGGTTGTTAGACGCCTAACTCATGGTTGTGTGTGTGTGTGCATGTGCATGTGTGTGTGTGTGTGTGTGTGTGTGTGTGTGTGTGTGATGAGTGCACGGCTGAGTTTATGTCTGCACCATGTACTTCTCTCTGTGGGTGTGTGCACTGGCATGGTTTTAGATTAACGCTGGTTAATGCAAGGGTTGAGCAAGCATCTGGATAAAGCGTTGGTTTAAAAAAACATAGTTCAGTGGAGTGAAGCAGGAGAGAAGTGTCTCCAGGGTTTGGGGTGAGGGGTGAGGGGGTGAGCTGAAGGAGGTGGTGGAGGTGCTGGTGGGGGGGGGGGGTCTGAGCTGAACAGGGTCAGTCTGGTAGTGTGTGCGTTCAGCTGGTTCTCATTATGGGGCTAATGTGACACTCTGATCTTAAACACAGAATGACTCTGCAGACCCTAGTTAAAGCCGGATATGGGTTTTGAGAGGCCCCTTCACTGCAGCTTCTGTGTCACAGTTGTACTCCTTGGACTGGAGGCCTCATTTACAGAGAGGGCCTCCATAGCTGATTTGCTCATGAAAGAGTGTGTAGTTCTGTAGCTTGAAACTTGTGTGAAAGCCACCCGTGCCTCCAGGCATTAGATCAATGTGAGGTTTAAATGAAGTGAGAAACATATTTAATGCCCAATATTTACGCAGAGTTTTTAAACTCAACCAGGGCTGGGAAGTTATCTATGCTGATTTTTTACTTACGAGAAGAGATACTCCAGTTTCAACCAATGCAACCATCACTGCCCACATGGTTATGTGAGTCCTTTACTTTGGCATGGTTGTGAGGCAATACATCCAAGAGAGGGCAGCACAGAGTCAAGAGTGTCTGACTACATACATTGGTTTGGTGCAAGACTGGTGATTATGTATCAATTAAAAAACGATTGTTCCTGTGCCCAGGTGCAGTGACATCACATAGATACCTGTGGTGTTTTACCAGCTTGCAAAGCCTTACTTCAAAAAGTTCAGCCATAGTTGACATTTCTTCCTCAAGTCCTAAAGTTTTCTCACTTAAGCTATTGGCTACAATGGCCCAACAACTTACAGGGGTGTTACTCTGTATCTGTAAGCTTTCAAAAACTGGACGAATATGGCCGTAACAAACGGGTAGTACAGAGAGAAGGCTCCATCTGTTTCCATGAGCCTTATGGGAGTATCGAAAGGTGTCCGGTGTTCTGAATGCTTACCTTGGCATCATGCTAATGCAAGGTGTTGGTCTGGCTATTGGGAGCAATTTTGGGTTTATTGTCCGGTTTATGGAAATTCTGACTTGGCAACCAGACACTACAGCGTGAACCACTAATCTTAATGGACATCCTGCTGAAACAAGAAATTATGTAGAAAAGCTTTTTAGAGTGAGCTACCAAAAAAAGTGTCATTTTGTCGTCCTCTTTCAGCATCAGAATCAAGTATCTCATCAGCACAAGTATGAAACCTTTCGATTCAAGATTCAGTAAAAATCTACATATCTTTAAGAATCTTTAACGGATGGGACCCGAGCTAGCGATAAAGACAAAAAGGAGATGAAACAAAAATAGAAAGCATCTGTAAATTTATTAGACCTGTCTAGGAACCCCTGCAGCAGCCAAGCCAAACTTAAACACAATCTCTATCAAGTGTTCCCCTGCACCGGACCCCAGCTGAGGGAGGTTTCTCAGAGTCCAGGTCCTAAATCTCTTCCCTTGTGTTGACGTTTTAGTGGAATGATTTATGACAGTGAATTGCTACTCAGCAAAGTGTTTTCCAGCCCACTGCAAAGCCAATGTCATGCTGATAATTAGTGGTGGAGTGACTGATGCCTGCACTCATATTCGTAACAACAGTCGTGAGGGCACTGTGAGTGAAAGCTAACTGGAGCTGTTGATACGTCAGAAATCAATGTTAACGGTGAATGAATCTGGCCTGGTCACAATCAGAGTAAAACAAATTAAATTATACGTTTTCAATAGCCCAGCTAAAAAACTTATGATGAGACTAAATCATAGGACTGTCAAGTGCTCTCTGCTCATTTATACTTAAAGTCAAGACAGTTCTAATCAGTGTCAGACATTCATAAGAGTGAGCAACATCATACCAGTTGTATCTAAGAAGGAAACAATAAATTCAACTCAATAACTGCTGAGAACATTAAAAAAAGTTGCAGTATTATGACAAAGTGAGTATTTCGATCACGACACAGAGACAGTGGCTGATTCAAGAATGCGCGACCCTTCATTTCAAAGCTGGAAAACCTCAACCCTCAGAACTAAAGAAGTGATCTGCTCCACTGAAAATCTATCTTTTGACCATCAAATATTTATGCCCTTCTCAAAATGCGAAGATCAATACCACTTTTATGTTGGTCCAATAAGATTGGAGCTGGAGCCTGGAGGCATTTAGCTTAGCTTGCTACGCTCGTCACGGAGTAGAAAGTAGAAGCCCAATTTGTTGAACATATTTTTGAACTTTTTCTCTTTCCCCCTGTTACCTGTATTTGTGCTAAGCTAGCCCAGCTAATTGTTTTGAGCTGTAAGGCGCTGGAGTCAAGCACTGTAGTTCATACTCAGACATGAAGGCAGTCACTCACCTCATTGGATTCTTGGTAGCAAAAAAGTGAATTTCCAAGCATTCTCAATCTAAGCTGTAAATGTCAAGCAGCAATTCATCATCCCGGATCTCTTCTTCCCAGATCCAACAATTTGTGCCCAAACCCGGACCTGTGCAGAACTGAGAAATGCTGGACCCAAATGCTACAATAGACAGAGAGCGGATCAGCAGAGATTTACCATCTGATTGCATTTACAAGTTAACATGAACTCACAGGGTGTCAAATCAATCTTTGTGATGTTTCCAAATGTAATGATAGCAGCCTTCTCCCCTGTACAAATAAATCCAATCTCCAAGAAAGTTATAAAAAAAAAACAGAATATTTTGTAATACCTCGCTCACTGAATGGTTATAGAACCGGACCCAACATGGATGAGACTAACTGTATTATACGTGGATCTGAACCACAGGTCCCAGGTCAGGCCTCTGGTCCTACAGTTGAGGTGTATCCCTGAAGAACCCTCGTTTAAAATGATACACAAACTGTGAAATGATGCAGATAGAACACAGCATCTAAAGTATTGCCTGAAAGTCTAAAGTTCAAAGATGTTTAGGTTGCCAGTACTAACGTTGGATAACTTGATCAAGATGCTTCCTGCATGTATAGGCTACAAGGTTTAAGCAGTATTTAATCATACTTTTGAACATACCTTCAAATGATTCATGACCGCCATCCTGCAGTTTCTTCTCTTTCCTCTTCCCTTGCCTTTTTGTTGCCATTCTTTTAAAAATTGTCACAGCTGTGTTAACATCATCCTTCCAGGCAGATGCAAACCATTGGGGAGATGGAGCCCCACAATTCATTTAATTCTTTAGAGCAATTATGTATATGATCTTTTATTGCCTATAATGGTCTAAAACCTGCCTATTGTAGTTGTGCTTCATCTTTAATTTAAATAGTTCATCATTATGATTTATGATTTTCACCCCACTGACACCCCACTGCACATCACGCTCTTGTACTTGGCAGGGGAGCCGCTTATAATCGGAATGTAAGCAGGAAAGTCATAAAAAGATATAAGCTATACATGACAGAACAGAAAATGTGCACATCTGGGAAATTGGAATGGGCTGTTTTACTGAACTGCATCCTAGTAAAATGAGGAGATGATGATAATGATGATGATGATGATGATGATGATGATGATGATGATGATGATGATGATGATGATGATGATCACCACTAATTAAAACTACAGCTTTACCAATTAATATGTGCTGTCACACTTAAAATGTGGTGGCCTGAAATAACCGACATTACAATAATTTAGTTTCTTCATCCATGCTAATCAGTGCACATAACAACAGAACACCGAACCTCTGTGCTCTTAGACTTTGTGTTGACATTGTAAATATTAGAGACTTAAGTGCCTGTACTTAACTGCCAGCTTATTTCCGGCTGCTCTTACTTTGGGCCATCCATGCTGTGGAAATGGAACAATGCCAGATCAAGTCATGCATCACATGCTGTGCTCTCAGTTTATTCTCTAACCTTTAGTAGCCTCCTCAGGATAATTAAAAAATCCTTCATTAACCTTAAATTAGATTTAAAATAAGATGCAGTGTGAAAGGGCAAAAGCACATCACATATTTTGTTGTGCGAGATGAGAAATTAATTGAGTGTTAGCCTTAAAGGTATGGACTCTATTAGGTTGCTATTGCCGTTTGGCTTATTGTCCTCTTTCCTCTTTCCTCTGTCCTCTGTCCTCTCCCTTGACATGCTGCACTACCTGCTTTTCACATGGTGAGATCTCACACAGGAATTCATTACCGGTATGTTAAAATGTCCTTCAGCACCGTCTATTAACAGTGCTGTTTGAGCTGAGGGAAAACACAGAAAGTCACAGCTAAACGTGTAAAGAATCACTTGTGCGTGTGTGTGTTAGTGAGTGCACAGGGGGTCGGATGGTGTGAGCAGGGATATAGGTTGAAATGGAACCAGGGGGGTTGGTCCTCTGATGTCACAGGGGAGATTATTTTAACAGGACCCACCCACTGGGACCTTGGCGGTTGATGGCTTCCGTAGCTTGGCCGGGCTGACAGAGGCACGCTTTGTATGAGCGCCTCATAAACTACGGCAGAGTCCTGACTCACCACAATGCTTCTGTTCATGGCCGTGTTTGTCTTACAATTTTGTTAGGTGAGTGAGATCATCAGTCCCAAGTCGTTGTGACCGGCGAGTTCTCTTAGTCGAGTGCCATGAGTCAACAAGCTGAATTCGTCACACACCTTATTCGGCAGCAGTAGTGAGTTGTATGGAAAGACATTTGCCCCTGTAGCTGAAGCCTGACGTTGAAAATTTGAGAACGTGCGGTTGTGTAGTTTTGCAAAAGCTCAAATTCGCTGGTTCCATGAAATACAGTACAGCACAGTGAACATGGACATGAAATGCAGCCAAGATTTGATGGAAATATTTTCACTGGCAACCGCACAAGAGTGAACAGACGGTTAAGACGAATTGATGGAGAGTTTCTGAAGTATAAATCAGGACTTTTTTTCCTCCAACCGATTTGATTGGATTGGAAGCTAAACTCCTATAACCTGATCCTTTTTACTCTGTCTTTTCTCTCTTCAGTCTGTCTGTGTCTTTTTGTATCTACAAATGTCAAAAGCCCTGCAACAATCCCTCTCATTTCCTTTCTTTGTCGTCCATCCATCCAAAGAAACTAGCTCTTTTCATTCATTTTGTGTGGAAACACAGCCTTCAAGAACCCCAGACAACACTGAGGCCTTCACATCCTTTCTTTCCCTCCCTTTTTCTCACAGGGCCATTTTCCTTTTAGATGCTGAAATTACATTACACTGCCACTCTCCTTTCACGGGGAAAGGTCATAATTTCTCGCTGCTGCCGCCACCCCTTGTCTGTTGTGTAAGTGAGAGTTTTACAGAGAGAGAACCTGACAAGTTTTAATTATTGCCAGAGTGGTGGACACCCGCTGCGGCTCCACAAGCCCATTTTCTTTGTATTGTCGTGCTTCACTCTGGCTAGCATTGGAATGACTCAGATGCAGAAGTAGATGGGGATTTGAAAGGGGGCTAAAACGATGCTATGTATGCTCTTACACTGACATAGTCCTGGTCTGAGAAATGGCTCCATTAAGCCTGTAAAAGTGTGTCCCTGGGGACTTCTGAGAAGTCAGTTGGGAAGGAGGGGCTCCTTATAAAGCAGTGCTGTCAAGGTATGTAGAGTTGTGGCTCTGCTCTCTGCTGTTTAACAGTGCTGGAGTTAGCAGTATTTTTTTACTGCTGCGTACAAAGTCTGGTCTGTAAACAGGAACACTTCCTTTTAAGAGCAGCTCGCGTGCTGTAATTAGTGTGGAAACATCAATTGTTGAAAAGACGCTTATCCAATGTTCGTCGGAGTGTAGGTGGCTGGTCAGTCACATTTACATTGATTTGAATTTACACACAGTTGATTAGCAAATATAAACTGAATGGGCAATGTTTACAGCTAATAGCTAGAATTGAACGACACACTCTACAGTGTGGTAGCCACTGGCCACAAGAATGATCTGGCAACCTTGTCTACTATGCACCATGACTATTAATGTGTACATAGATTGTGTTCAGTGGAAGCATTTACTTATGTTCATTCAAAGCAGGAAGGTTCGATGGAAGAGGGCAGGGTGAATGGTGGGCAGGCGTAAAGCCAAGGATTTATGGTTTTGTGTAGGTACATCATTTAAATCTGAAGAAACCTGATTTTCACGCCCCATCTTGTAAGTCAAGTCACTACTGACTTTTTCAAAAAATGTCTGACCTTCACCAGGAGGAGGTGTGATCGCTTTAAAAGGTTTTCACTTTGGCCACAATGTTACTTAAACAAGCCCACTTACTGTTTGCTGATTACTAAAGCATGCTCGTTACAGGCAGTAAAGCACTTCGAGTGGTCATCAAGACTGGAAAAGTGCTATATTAATACAGACCCTTTAGTTAGGCAGCCAGTTGCTCAGACTCGCGTCAAATTAGTACAAATGGTAGGGTGACGTCATTGCACACAGTGAGAAAAGTCCTGTTTTCTCCAACAACAACAAGCAAGGGTTTGTCCTGCATAGAGAGTTACGAGTAAAGTTTCGAAATTCAATTTTCCAGTACGGTGGAAATCGCCTACATTAGTAGTGATTGTCACGGGTCAAAGTCGTCACTATATACGATTGATTATCTCTCTCTCTGTCTCTCTCTCTCTGTCTCTCTCTCTCTCTCTCTCTCTCTCTCTCTCTCTCTCTCTCTCTCTCTCTCTCTCTCTCTCTCTCTCTCTCTCTCTCTCTCTCTCTCTCTCTCTCTCGCTTTAATGATCAAAACACACACTCACAAACAGTGTAATCGGTAATCCTATGAGTAAACTGGGAGGGGATGGGATGTATTGGTTTCATTTTTTCGAAGTGAAACCAGCACACATGCTCATCAAGGTAATAACAAAGTTGCCACATGTTAAATACAATTACACCCTAAAAAGCTCTAAATGGCTAACAAAACCCTATCCTTTATGTAATTATATCCAGAAGGCCTGTTGTAGCCGACACAGCCCAGCAAAGGAAACAAATGACCAACATAACCACTATTTATAGTCAAGCTAACGGTGGTTTAACCATGGGTTACGCCAGTAGGTGGTTTGTTTGGGTTCCAGACCGTGTCTCCATGGAGAAACACAGAGTCGGTATCTTTGCTTCTGTATAACATCAACAAGGAACTTTTAAAGAAGACCTCTATTATTAAGTATTGTGCGTTACTCTGTTTCTATTCACACTAACATCACTCACTCTTATCTAGATAAGATATAAATTGTCCACCTCTTAAATAATCTAAACGGCAAGATATGTGATTTAAGTATTTTTTTTTAGTGAGACGTGCAGATACAGAAGTGAAACTCAGCATCCCAAAGGCTGGTCTGACCAGCGGAGCTTCACACACACTAAATATAAGATTGAGGTGACTCTGACTCATCGGCACAGGCGAGTCACAGGACACAAAGTCAAATGAATGTCTCCAATCTTCCTGCACTTGTGGTTAGTGCGTCTCTCTTCCCCATAGCATTTCCGGACATGTGTTGCTAGATTGAGACCTAAAGAGGGTGGAGAAGAGGAGGAGGAGGAAAGGGAAAGAAAGACAACAGGGTTATTCATTCTGTCGTCGATGAAAGAGAGGAAGAGTCCGTTTCCTCAAAGCGTTATAAATACAAGCACAGTCAGTCATCAAATTATAGCCATCTGCACTGGCCCGAGACCAGGGTTCTGCTTGACGCACAATAAAGCAGTGTGAGGAGGGGTGTGGTAGCTTCAGGGGATCGGAGACTGCCCTCTTAGATGGCTAAACCTTCCACACACAGACTGACACCAACTATGGCAGCAGCTTCACAGCTCGAGATTACGCTGTTAGGAAGCAGGCATGATTCTTTACAGATAATGACGCCGTGTCAGCAGAATCACCTCAGCTAGATCCCATCTGCACCGCCTCACAAGTCCCTGAGAGATGGGGAACACAGCTAAGTGTAACGTTGAAGCAGGAAAACACGAGGCTTGTGATTCACAGTCCAGTTTTCAAAAGACCCTCATGACTGTTTTTCTTTCTTCCAGTACTTATGATTCCATCTTTGCATACACCTGTAAGACAGTGTGAACACAGGAGCCATTTAAGTGAATGTGCAGACACAAGATGAGTGTCACAGAGCAGCAGGAGCATATTGAAAATGTGCTTTTTCAAACACGAAGCCTTTTCAATTCTATTTAGAGCTTTACACAGCTTAGCCGGGGAACTAATGAATTCCAGGTCCAGGTACACTGCCGAGCAAAGCCATTGTGTGTATCATTAGAAGATGTGCTCCCTTTTCCTAAAGTCAACAGCATTGAGCTGAATTTGAACCAGAAAATCCCTGGGCAGAATTTTCTTGGCATCGCTCTCTCCTTCAGCTTTTTATCCCCTTGCTCAGTGAACAATCCAACAAAAGCTCAGGTTTAAGAACAATGGAGCTCACTGCGATTTTCTTTGTTAATGCAATTGCCTGTAAGAAAAGATCCTGTTCCCCTATTTTTCAGTCTCAGCCCGAAGGCCGCAAAGCAATTAGCATTAGTCTTTGCTTTGAAATATCTTCCCAGAGATAGTGCCATTACAGCCCCATGCACAGTCACCAGCAGCGCAGAACAATAGCCTCTGAAAAGTGAATGATGTGCAGCCGTGATCATTTAGTTGGACCCAGCATAATACAAGCAATACATACACGTTCTGCTTCATTCTCAATGTGATTTAACAAGAAGCATCTTATTGCAACTTTTCTCTTCAGTTCATTTGTTCCCTGTGATATTTATTTCTGCGAGCCACCCACATGGTGTTTCTGTGGCTGAAGTTTATAAACAAACGTCTGTGTATGTCTGGCCCCGTGCACCGGCCGTTCATCACGGACACTGTTCATAACAGAGAGGCCCTGAAACCAAAAGCCTCACAGCCTCTATGCCTCATAGTGAAATCACAAACGCACAGGCGCCATGATAAAAGCCCTGCGTTCATCCTTGCTGACATGAAAATGATTGTCTTTGTCCACATTTCTCGTGCTTGTTGAAGATCCGCGATGGAAGGGTTGGCTTACAGGACGAGAAACCACAGGACAAATCTACCCTACAGTGTTTTGACGTTGGCAGCGGGGCATTAATGCAGATGCAACACAGACACACTCTGCTCTTTGAAGCCTCACACAGACACACATTTGCTCTCACATCCACACCTTTCAGACAGACTCTCGAGAAGATGCTTTTTCCATTTATAGCTACTCGTTCATGGGAAAGTGGTCCCAAACTTTTGAACCTCTGTATGAATGTGAACATTTATTATCTTATGTTCTCCTCCTCTATTTGCTGACTCCTGTCTGAGAGGTTATTTTGAGAGATTTATGCCGAGTGGCATCAAGCTGCCATGCTGGGCAACTGGACGCTGGTGTTGGTTTTTAGGAATATTTTGGCCTTCATGAACTCATAGGAATGTTCTAAGTTTGACACAGCAGCGTCTCTCTCTGCGCCGTTATTTTCAAATATTACAGACTGCCTTCTTGGCTGCTTTAAAATGGGTTTCTGTGTCTTGAACTAAGGGTGAGTGGGTGGCTGATGGAAAGCCCCCTTTCTATATCTCTTGGATAGGGCTGTGGAAAACCTAAGCCCAGGAAAGAGGGTCTTGGAAGTGGTCCAGTTTAATCTGGGAGCATGTGCATGTGCGCATGTGAAAAAATGACTTCCTGTGGTTCACATTTTGTCTAGTGTGCCTGACAGCACAGTCCGAGGCAGGTGGCTGAATTTGCATATCGTTGGAAACAAGACAGCTCAAGCCTGGGAAATCCTGCACCCCCAAGTCTCTATATGCCCAGAAAACGTCTGCAGGGGTAATGACTGATGTCTCAGAGACAGAATCCCTTTGCAGCCAGGGGAGCTCCACTTTAACCAGAGGCAGCTGGAAGACACCTGATAATACAGACATGAGTCCTGATTAAGTTGTACTGTAATGACACGTATCTCATTTGTTTCTCAAACCTCATGTTAGATTTCGAGGAGTTGCCAGTCAGCAGTTGTATAATGAGTTTTTATTGTGCACAGGTGTCTTCAGGTGTTGTCCCCATGTAGAGAGCTGAATGGAGGACATTTTCAAATCACTTAATTTTTGTGCAATAGTGCCTTTGACGTCTAAATGGCCTACAAAATGCAAAAGTGTGTTTGTGTGTGTGTGTTTTGCATTGTGTAAGATATTGTGAAAATCACAGATTTTTGCAATTTTGATGTGGTAAAAGCATTGACGTCTTGGAAACCATGATATCTATTTCTGATCAACTTTTTTCACTCTTTACAGAGTCCTACTTTGGGGCCAGCCACTGCAGTTTACAAGTCATCCAAGATGTCTCCACTTTCCAACTGTCACTGCATATTAAGACAAGTCGGAGGAGTGGGCTACTGCTCCTGGCTGCAGGGATGGAGGACTACCTATTTGTTGAGCTGCAAAACGGGAAAATACAGGTGAGTTGTGAACAAACGGCTGTGGATTCTGTAATGTAGGCGGGACAGTCCCTAAAACACAAAATATGTGACTAAGATTTTAGCTCAACTGGTGGAGAGAGTTTCACAATGTCATGATTAGGGTTTTATTTGTTCAACGGTGGTCTTAAGAGAAACTAACTGCAGACAAAGAGACTTGATATTCCAAGAATAAAAGTAAAGGAGACTTATTATGCTTTTCAGTTTTTATCTTTCCCTTTGTGTTAAATAGGTAGAACCGACTGGTCAATAGTCCGCCCGTTTCTTTCACATGACATCGCAATGCACTACATTTGCATCATGCATGCCCAGAAGCCGTCAGGCTCCATAACAAAGCCAGATAAAGTGAGCGCATATTCCATAATTTTCTCAAACCTGGAAGTAGTTGACCAATCACAGAGGGGGACAGCTGGCCAATCAGAAGGGACTGGTCTTTATTGGTAGGGAGCTTTGAAGAGACCTATGGCTGGAAAGAGGCGATGCAGAAGCGATGTGAACATTAGAGCATGTAAGCCTTTTCAAGTGATAAACCAGACTTAAATTATGAACCTGCATTTGAGCCGAACATGTCACCTTTAAATAGCAGTTAAGAAGTGTTCACTTACTTTGAAAATAGGATGTAAGACAGCATGCTCTTTTCTGCTAAATAGCTGTTTTCAAAAAGTTATAGCCCGTATGGTGTTAGTTTACATTGTTTTCTTCCTCCTGTCCCTTCATCTGCTTTTATCTGCAGAATATTTCCCTTTCCCCTATAACCGACTATGTACTGATTGTTTCATGGGAGTGATTAATATTGGATGTTATTGATGCGTGCTCTCCCTCCTGCATGTTGCATGTGGAGAGCCACGTGTCTTCCTCACTGGACTACTACAATACACAAGCTTCATCTCCATTTTCTTGCAGCTGTAGGTTTTATAGTTCCCAATTATTCCAGCCTTAATCCCATCAGAGAATATGTTTTTACACTAATTTCCTGCAGCCTCCGGGCGCTTATGGGGCCCTGTGGCAGATCATTACGTATTGACCCTGTGGCTGGGCATGCAGCGATTATGGATTACTGAAGTAGGTGTGTATTTAAGTCGCATATTAAATTGTCCTTTTTTCCTTTCCATAAGGCACGGATGAACTCAGGCTCTGGTGAGGTGACGCTGTCCTCATCCCAAGGAGTACAGCTGAACAACCTCCTGGACCACAAAATCGCACTGACCCTGCAAGATGGCAAACTCACCATGATAATTGATGATCTCTATCCAACATATGTTCCTGTGAACGACGATGGGGAACTACTAAATATTGACATGGGCCTTTGGCTTGGAGGCACAGGAGACCTGGATGCTCCCTACCTCACCAATGCCATTCCCCCTTTCCGGGGATGCATGACCGAGGTTAAATTTGAGTCTCATCAGTTTGATATTCTCAGCACAGCCTTTAAACAATGCCAAGACACAAAGGAGTCCTGCAGCAGTGAGTTTGAGGCTGGTGATGGCGAGGCAACAAGTTTCAGCACTCCTGATTCCTTTGTTTCTTTCCCCACCTGGAGCGGGGCTAGTGGCGCTCCAAGGGTCTTGGAGTTCCTAATGAAAACCACCATTGAGGATGCGTTACTTGTTTTCCACCCTGGCAGAGACTCAGACTTCATTGCTATTGCTGTGATGAAAGGTTATCTCAAAGGTGTCCTGGACCTCGGCAGTGGCATGAAGGTACTGGAGAATACCGAGGTGCAGCTGGATGATGACCAGTGGCATAGAGTTAAGGTTCAGATCAGTCAGGATTCTTTTGTTATTAATGTAGATAGCCAGCCTTCCTCCCTCCCACTTGACTCATCAGAAAAACTGGACTTAGCAGGAAACCTATATTTAGGAGGAATCCAGGGGAAAATGAAGGAAGTCTTTCGTGAAAGTGGGTCCTTGAATAGGGCAGAAGAGGAAATGACAGCTGAGTCCTTCATTGGTTGTTTGGGCGAAATCAAAGTAAATCAGAAGGATCGAAGCCTACAAGATGCTTTGGTGACGAAAGATGTTCACGTTAAATGTGAAGGAGACGACTACGACTACTCAAGTTATTATGATGTAGACGCAACTACAACTCCCCCTGTCCGCATCCGATATGTCGACATGGACGAAACTGGACAACACTGCTACCCAACTGATGAAACCCCAGAGATATTCAGAAATGTAACCAAACTTCTTGATGTCACACCATTGCTTGTTCCGGAAGGTGGAGAAGTTTTTCTTGATATCAACAACCTAAGCCCTACATTTGACCTCAGTGTTGCAGGGATGCGTCAGTCAGACATTATCTTTACCCTCCAAAATGATCCATGGTATGGCCTGGTTGATATGGACCTCAACACAAAACACACACAAAAGTTCACTCTACTGGATGTTGTTAATAAGAAAATTAAGTACATGCATGATGGAAATGATAGGTATGCAGATCAAATCCAAATAGAGGTGGTTACTCACAGTGATGGTTACCTTCCAGAATGTCTAAAGACTCCCAGAGATTATGTCCTCCCAGTTGAGATACTTCCTGTCAATGATATACCACAACTAAGTGGAGGAGAAATCACAATCACTGAAAATGGCAGGACTCGTCTGAGCCCTAGCCTTATCAGAATTGTGGATTCTGACACCCGGTGTGACCAATTAGTAGTAACTGTAACCTCAGAGCCGTCCATGGAGGTTGGTTACCTTGAAAATGGTCAAAGGCCAGGAAGAAGCATCTCAGAATTCACATGCAGAGAATTGAAAGATGGACATATTTATTTTGTACATAGAGAGGGTAGTTCTGCTGGAATAACATTGGAAGTATCTGATGGACAGTCAGTAAGCCAGTCAACTACTTTAAAGTTGTCCGTAACACAGCCACATATGACAATTGTTACCAACACTGGCCTTCTCTTGCCTCAAGGAAGCAACTCGTCCATAGGTATTGAAACTCTGGCTGTTATCGCTCATCCTCGTAACGGAGATATCATGTATAACATTACACAACCTCTGCTATTTGGAGAACTACACATTATGACAAGTGATGGACTGTACAAGCAGGTAACAGCTTTCCATCAGTCTGATCTGGATCAAAACCGCATAAGGTACGTCAGCACAGACTCAAGTGACCAGGAGGATATTGTTGTGGAGCGAATTCAGTTTGACACCCATTTGGGGAAGTTCTCCCTCTGGAACAACACCTTCTTAGTAAAGATCATGCCTGCGCAAGTTAAAGTTTCTGTCCTGGTTCCCTTGGAAATGGAGGCTGGTGAGGAGCAAACAATTGGCCTCACAGAGCTTCAGGCTGTAGTGAAAGAGAAAAACCCAGATCCACAAACTGTAAAATACATCCTTGTCAAGCCGCCAACACTAGGAAGTCTCCTGATGTCAGATAAAGAGCTAGCTGAGGGTGATATGTTTACCCAGAAGGACATTATTGACAATACTATTAGCTACAGGGTCCGAGTGCAAAGAGCTGCAGATAGTCTTGACCAATTTCAGTTTAGAGTTTTGGTTGAGGACCAATATTCTCCTCTGTACACCTTCCCAATCAATATCCTTGCCAATGCAGATGCCCCTGTTCTGACCAATGAGATGCTAGTTGTCTTGCAGGGTGCTGAGGAAACTCTGAACAAAAACTATCTTTGGATGCAGTCACAGACCTCGACGGATTTTGTTTACCGTGTCTTACAAGGGCCAAAGAATGGACGACTGATAAGGGACTCCCCTGAAGACCAGCCTAGATTTGAGGGGGCAATCAGAGTTTTCAGTAATGAAGACCTAAAACTTGACAGGCTTATTTACAAGCACGATGGCTCCAGGACAAGCACTGATGAGTTCCATTTCTCAGCATTTGATCAAGGAGCAGAAAACTCTGAAAATCAGGAGGCAGTCAGTGGTGTTTTCAGATTATCAATTCAAACCAAGAACGAGCACGTTCCTGTGAGGGTCGTGGATAAAGTCTTCAACGTGGTCCGCTATGGTCAGCATCTGCTAACAACAGATGTGATCCAGTTCAAGGACGATGACTCCGGTTTCAATGACACCCAAATTGTCTACGCTCGTGAGGGAATCCTATCAGGCAATATCGTTTCAGCGTCCAACCCATCACAGCCTCTTTTCCGTTTCACCCAAGCTGACCTGCGAGACAAAAAGATTCTTTTCATCCACCGTGGAGCCGATCGAGAACGCTTCTCACTCCAGGTGTCAGACGGCTACCACAAGACCACTGCGCTCCTAGAGATCGAGGCTGGTGAGGCCTACCTACGAGTTGTGAACAACGCAATCATAGTCATCGACCATGGAAGCACCAAGACCCTTAACACCTCGCTGCTGAGCGCTGACACCAACGTGGACGTCAGAGATGACAGCGAGATCAAGTTCCAGATTACATCCCCACCAAGTGATGGCAAAATTATTGTGAGTGGGATTGAGGCCTCTACGTTCTCCCAGGAAGACCTAAAAAAAGGAGTTGTGTCATATGAGCATAATTATGAGAGTCGGAGGTCCAAGGACTCTTTCAGCTTTAGGGTCCAAGCCCATGGTTACTCTGAAGACGGTACCTTCAGGATTAAAATATTCAAGCAAGGTTACAGATCTGAGCCTGAGGTGATAACTAATGAGGTCATCATTTCCTATGAGGGAGAGCACACCATCATCACCCCGGATCATCTCAAGGTAATGTTCACTGACTGAGATTACAGTATATTGAGCATGACAGATTTTTCACAACTTGTTTCAATGGACACAGTGAAGGAGAGATAGGAAACAGGGTCAGAGAATAAGGGACAGACTCAGAATAAATGGTTTGCCGGCTCGACACCCGACTCTTCATGCAACAATACACCATTTGTTTTAATACAGATTGGTAATAATAATGTTGCAGGACATTATGTTTGTCTTTTTTAAGTTTATTGTTTCTTATATAAAAAATAGCCTTCACATGACTTGGGACCCTGTCTCTAAACTACATCATAAACACATGAAAGCCGGGCTAAATAGGAGTATGCAGTTCCTGCTTTTGATCTAGTTTATGTACTAAATTGCAGTCTATTAAGTGTGGAAAACAGTGCACTGAGCATCCCCTGAGGAGCTTCCTGAAGCCCGCTGTAATTTATAAGATGAGTCTGTCTGCACTTCATTTTCAAAGCAATTAATGGGGTTTAAATTGTCGGCCAAATCATTAGACATCCCCTGTATGTAACTTGACTTTGAAAATAATGAGGAACATTCCTGAAAGTAAATCATTTCCTTCACTCTCACTTGAATTTCACAACAGTGCGCACGTCTTAAATCTGCAGCATTGACTGGAGAATAATGTAGACACCTGGTGCACATACAGTATTATTGAAATATGTATTCAACGAAGCCTTGGCAGAATGGCCTTTACAAGAAGTAAAATATTGATTTGGCTTCTCGGAGCTTTCCCAGTGTGTGTCCTTACTATGAAATGAAAAGTAGTACATTCGTCTGAACCACTGTCAAACACACAAGGCTCCCCAACATTTAATAAAATATCTCAAAAGTGGGGGGACTTCAAATCTCCCTGTGTGTGAATCTGTCACATCTGTACTGTCTAACAACGTCCAAATTCCATATTAGCATATATATTATACTATAGTAGGAAGTTTACACTGTGTGTTCATGTTAACTATATGCTATTATGGCATCCAGCAAGTGAATGTAGTGCACCGATATTCTTGTAACATATTTAAAAACTTATTTTGATCTCAACTGCTCACCTGTAAATTGCATTTCCATGATAAATCTGACATGCACAGACCGACAGAAATATAGAGACCTATCAAAATATCCCAAACCACCTCGATGTTAGTTACACACACACACACACACACACACAGGTAAAAACAATACCAGCTGCTGTCACAGCCAGTACACAATACACAAGGCACCTAAATCCATGTCAGCCAATTTCAAACGAAAACTGCTTTTCAAAAAGTGTATCAGTCGATTCGATATGTTTTGCCAACTGTCTTCATAGAAGTTGCACAACCCTCTGCTATTTTTGTTAGCTGAACGTATCATCTCCAATTTCGGTGAGTTTTCAGTGAGACTGATTGATTTGCCGTTCTTATTATGACTTCCCCTCAAGTTCTTAGGCTAAACGAACAATTTAAAAATCCATGAAAATGATTCCCTTCACAAAGATGTAAACCAGGGCTGTTTTCTCAGGAAGAGTTGTTAACGAACAACAGTGAATGTGTGTTTGCTGAAGTACTGTTATTTAATGAAGGAATGGTTTGTTGTAAAACATGTTTCAACATTGTATGCTAGGTTATTAACTCCGGTATATACATCTGCTAGTTCATCATTCTACATTAAACAGTTATGTATGTTTGTTTGTGCATCCTTTGGCACTTGTTTCTTATAGGTGGAGCAAGCAGATATTCTCCCAACAGAAATGGTGTTCACCATTAAAGAACTTCCACGGTTCGGTCATGTGGTCAAGCTGACAAACAGTTCAGACAGCGCAGCCTCGCCTGTCCTCAACTACATCCACACCTTCAGTCAAGAGGACATTGATCAGGGACGCATCCTCTATGTGTCTGCGTCCATTCAGGTTCAGTGCCATTTCATTTATTCTCTTGCATTAAATTATATGTGGCAGCCTGGTCTCTTTTTATTCGTGCTGAGAGTAATATCTGACTAAAGCACAACCTCCGCCTCTGATGGGTTTGAGGCACAAGGTTTATTTTTAGTATATCAATAACTTATTTGAACATCCTTTTATTTCAGGGCAATGACGCCTTCACAGTGGACGTCAGCAACGGTTTCACCACAGTGGAGGACTTACAGATCTCTGTGAACATCGTCCCCCGGCTCATCCCCATCCAGACCTTCAACTTCACTGTGAAGGAAGGCCTCAGCAGGGTCATTAATGCAGAGATCATAAACATCTCTCATCCCTTCTACAGCTCAGAAAACATAGATTTTGTGGTGGAAGAGCCGCCACAGCATGGGGACATCCGCTACCTTGATGGAGACGAACTCTCTTACTTCACATGGGAGGAGGTATGTTGTTTCATTAAGGAAGGAATAAAGATATTACAAATTCACTTATATTGTCTAAAACAGAACAATCCCATCTTCCTGCTTAATTTTTGATTAACAATCAGGTGAAGTTTTATTGCTCAAGAACATGATGCTATACTGCTGTTTTTGGTATGATTAGCAACACATTAAAAATTACTTGCAGAGTGTAGCGCAGGAACTATTTTAAATATCAACTACATCATTATTGCTGAGTCTTGGTGACTCCATTTCAGGTGTCACTACAACAGTGATGCTGCTATTGTAGGCCGCTTTGCTAATGTTGCAGGGGGCGGGGTCTGCTGTTACCAGCCTGGTCCGATGGGATCAATGAACCAATTCACCTCTTGTTAATGATAACTTAGAAAAATATAACAATCAATGCGAACATGTAAAACAGTGCATTGAAAAAATATAGTGGAGTAGAAGGTGCAAATATTTGCTGAAGTGAAGTAAATAATATACTTACCTACATCTCAGCACTTATATTTCAGCAATAGTTGAGCAAACAACAAGTAACTAACAACGTGACACTGTCATGTTATAACTGTGGAAGTTGATATGAAGGACATGTGAGCAAATCATTGGCTAATTACACTTCCAGCAGATACATAGCGAGAAATTAAGTGAAGTCTTCACTCTGTTGATGGAATATTTCAGTAAATGCTGCACTACAGAAGTTCTACAGAGCTGGTTGATAATAACGATGTGTGGGTTTGTCTCATTATCTATTATTGATGTGAAAATATTGATTATAGCCACTTCAAGGATTATGTTTTTCCTTTTGAATTACGTCACTGTCTTCAAAGTTCCCCTCAAAATTCGGTCTTTTGGTTTTGCTATGCCTGCAATTAATAGATTCACTGGATGCTGAGTAGATAAAACTATAAAAATGTTTTAACAGCAAACAGTTGGATGGACCAAATTGTTAGTGAAAGGAATGTGAACACATGAATCATCAAAGCCACCTAAACATTGGATTCTCTATCCCACATTTTAAGGCTTAGATGCATTTAAATTATTTTCAAGGATATTACCATACCCGTCCCTCAATTTTCTTCTGATTCATGTTTTTTTTAACACCCTGGGGCAAAAACTTTCCCAGAAGACCCCAAACCTCATGTATCTATATTTTATCCCATTTAAGTGATCTAGGAAGAGTAACATCTTCCCCTCATGACCAGATCGTGGTGGTTGTTCCACAGCAACGGCGTCACTATGGAACTTTCCCCAGTCACTGCTCGGTGCTGTTTTGGATTTGTTGTGTTGCAGAGAGGGGAGGGAGGATGTGGGCGCTGCTGCAGCACAGTTATCTGCTCTCCCTCCGTGTGGTTCAGAGGCCCCAGCTTTAGGAAAATATTAAAAATGCATGAGTAGTTACCAGTGGAAAAACCTCATGCATTCTGAGTGGACCACATAGTTTAGAGGAGCACACACGTCTGGACCCATATCGCATAGCTCCTGCATTGACACTGGTCGGCCGCTACTCCTTTCTACTTTGCTGAACCATTGTGGAAAAACTGACGATGCCTCTGGAGCGCCCCAAGCCAAAATAAACTGGCCCAGTATATTCCTATAATAATGTGTAAGTGCACACAAACCTCCTGCGCATTGCCGCTGCCAGACGCACTCAAACTTTCGCTCAGAGATCCCAATGTACAACTTGAATCTGTCTAGAAGCTACATAGCAGGGATTATGTCGGTAGTGGAAAGGCATAGATCCACATTATGATCCTCCATCATGCAAATGCCAGAGAAAAAAGATTGCTTGTTCAAAACATTGTCAGCTCTTGTACCACACCAAAGATTCAAGCTGAATATATGTTTGCCGTTCCTTTCCATGCAAACGGTGGGGCGTGGCAGAAATGAGGGAATATCCGCTGGTGTGTTGTGTCATTTCAGCTGTTCAAGAACGTACCAACTATTTTTATTTATGCGTTTAGCGCAATATCGATTGAACCGGAGTCAAGAGTCTGTGAACAGATCCTTGTCTGTATCTTAATGACCCCAAGTATAGAGATCCAGGAGGGAGATTGGAGAGATTGTTGATAAAGACGAGACTGCGAGAAGCGACGGGAAAAAAACTTGACTAGTTTGTCAAAGCACTGAGCTCCAGCCAGAAGCGGTGCCCAACGAGGAAACAAACCAATGTCAGCCCTCTTCTGTTTGTGTACTTTTTTTTTTTTGTTTTTTTCCGGTCGAGTGGTTGGGTTTTTCTCAGCAGCGACACGTATTGAATAGGAGAAGACTGCACCGTGAGTCACCACACCTCAAATGGGAGGATGAAAGGGAGAGGCGTCAACGTCACAGCTGGTGCACACGATGAGCCTCATTCAACAATATCTTCTTAAAGAGATAATTCACAGGAAAATGAAAATTCACTTATTATCCACTCACCACCATGGCGATGGATTTGTAGCCAAATCCAATACAATTAAAGGAAATGGTGGCCGATTCTTCAAATGTAGAAAATCAACAGAAAAAAAAAACATTAAAATGCCTTAGGTGTCATCCAAGTGTTCTTCAGCCTGACATTCAATTTCAATTCAAAACAAGGTCATTGATCACCGGTTACTTCAATTGTATTGGATTTGAATGCAAATCTTTTAAGTCCTAAAACTCCTTCGTTTTTTTGGGGGACTCAATCACGTCACCACCCCTTCATTAGCATAGTGGTGAGTAAACAAAGAGTGAATTTGCATTTGTGGATGAACTATCCATTAAAAAATTTCTCAAATTTGTTTTTAGGAAAGTTCCTGAGAAGACTCTATGTCAAATTCATGATGTGTTCTTAACTTAAGGTTGTAGCCATTAAACCATGGAACATTTAAGATGTAAACATCATTGTGTTCTACCTAAAGATGAATGACTACTTTTAAGAATATGGCTTCTCTTCTTTAACATGTGTTTAAAATTTGAGACATTTAATCAGGACACATTTGCAAAAATATGAGCTCAAACCCGTAAAAAATATTATGAATGATTAAATATCTAGTTGATTTACAGCTTTATTATTAATAAAACAACAGATTATTTAACCCAAGCATATCAGAAGTCAAGTGGCGGTAAGGGTGCTCTTTGGTACGTAGATACAAGTAAGAAAGTAAGAAAACATTGATGAATGTCAGAATTGTCGTAAAAACTGCATAGGTAGGTTTTAAGAAGTAATTCCTTCTTATGAACAGTTGGTGAACGAGGCCCGATGTCCAATCCACTTCCACAGATTAATGCCCAAGCTTCAGTCGGCCCAGCAAGATAAAGTTAGGAGTGTGAGCACATATCTTTATCGCAGTATTTTTTCTCTTATACGTTTACTGCTATTGTAAGATCCATTTGGAGAGGTAACCCCTCCACACACACACACACACACACACACACACCTGCACCTGAGAACTGGACTTACTAGTCATTTTGTGAGGGGGTTTGTACAGTAAATCATACCGTGACTCATGAATGAACATTTAGACGTTGGTAAAGTGACTCTATTTGCCATGTGGCCCAGATGTGCCACATCATTATTGAATCTGTGTCGCGCGGTGTACAGCGTTTTTCCCTCACCACAATGCTGACTCTGACTTACTCTTTAAACGAATGCATTACGTACACATTCAGAAACATATGCTGCGCTGAGTGGGATCCAACTTGGAGAAATACAGGAAATCTGACACAATTTGCTCTAATGCACCTTTACTTTCATCAGGTTCTCTTCTCCATCAGGTCTCCATTAGTTCTTCCATCTGTGGAAACCTATTAAAGTCCACACAGACGCCTTTTATTGAGCACAAAGCACCAAATGTGAGCAAAGTGAACAAACTTCTGTGTTTTTTTCCTCTAATTTCCCCCAAAATACAGTCGTAGAAGCATCAATTATGATTTCATATCAATCACCAATGAAAGTATAAATAAATCAGGCAGCTGGTATCAAATATCGACGCACACATCAGTCTTTCTCTGAAAAAATGTGAAGGCCACATGTCCAACAACCACCCACTGTTTATTGTCCCAGCGAGCAGACTGATTGTCTCCCTGACTTTCCTCGATCAGTAATGATGAAGGGGCCTGTTATTCCACAATGATGCCCATCATATGGGATCAATTTGGCACTTCCTCTTCTCTGAAGCAGGTCCTCTCGTCCCAGCAGACTTCCTTCGACAAGTTTCCAACTGTCCTTTGTGCAAAGAAGTGCCCTGACTCTGTAAATTTGTCAAAAGGTATCAGACGAAAAGGAAAGGTAGACAGATTATGAGATCCAGATAAGCCCACAGCACAGAGTAACAAGAACACAGGGTGCTGCTGGGCACTGAGTTTCTGTCCACAGTGTCGGCTTGTCCTGTGGCCACAGGTGTTGTTTTTCATCTAGCTCACTCGACACTGGGTGACTGATTCTATTGTGCATCTGGTTCCCCTCAAGGGTTCGTCCCACAGGGGAGAATCTCCTGGTTCCTGTGCTGCTGGCAGACTTTAAGACCTGATTATAGGCTGGACTTCTAACTTCACTTACAAAGAAAACAACAGATACAGTGTGCTAACCACAGACAGCATGAAATGGAGACCAGCTGATGTTTTTCTGACATGCTTTAAAAAAAGTAAACAATCAAAGGATTAGTTTGACTCGGGGAAATACACTTCCCGTAATGCAACAAAAAGAAGATGAAGAAGTCTTACTTGAAACTCAAAGACTTTCTGCTATGAATTTGAGATCTTCAAGCCAAAGTGGCGATAACAAGGTTCCCATCTGTAAAAAAGAAATCAAAGTGAATTTCACCCATACATTTTTGCTGAGGTTACTCTTCCTGGAAAGTCAAAAAATGCCTTCAGAACACAGGGCTATGAAGTAAGTCTTAAAAGACATGCCTACTATGGCTGTACATTTATCCAAAATGTCGATTTTTTTCAATATTTGTGGTAATAAATTTGATATTAAAACCAGCATTAATATATTTCATCGCATGTAATAGTTCCCACATCAGCTCTGGAAGGAAACCTTGTCTTTAATTTGAGTTTCTTCTTCTTTCTTGTTGCAGGATGTGTGTTCTGTGGATGGATGTGTTGAGAGACACAGACTCTGTCACTGTAAAATGCTTTATTCCCTCTTTGAGGCTCACTCCGCCTTTCCCTATGCTGTGATGTTTCCTACCAGTGGAGTCTGCTTCCACACTGAGTGACAACTGGATCTCTTTTGTCTCCTCCAGGTGAAACTTGGACACATCTACTACATGCATGACAGCACCGAGAGCACAGAGGACAGTTTTACACTCTCTGCCTCCATTTATGAGATTGAGCGCCGCAGCCTCCCTGTCACCATCTCAGTGACTGTCATACCAGTCAACGACGAGCCGCCAAAGCTGACGCGGAACACCGGCCTGGAGGTAATGTATCGCTGTTTGGGATTGTGTTGGCTGTTACTTTGAGCCCTCCCTGAAGGAAATGTTAATGCAGGAATAAAGTTTGTACCTATAAAATGTAAAGTTAGTTTAATACTTGTTTTCTTCTTTTAGTACATTTCAGCTGATGAGACTTTATGTTGACTACATGTGTTATTTAGTGTGAAGGACGAAGGCCAAAGTTTTGTGTGTTCTGCTTCTAATTACTGAGGATTTTATGCTATAAAGATGATGTGTTTGGAGAAAACAACGTGCTTCCCTACAGCAACATTCCACTTTCAGCATGTATGGTTTTTCTTCTATTACTGTTCACATATGCGCTCCGTGTCCTTCTGGAAAACAGAGCGAGTCGGACCGGCTGTAGACATTGCATGACCGGCCTGATTCCAGAGACACAGAATATGAAAGAACATCAGATCAAAAACTGACTCTAGATCAAGACTGAAGCTTTAGTCTAAAGAGAATAAACAGCTTTGGTGTTGATTTGGTTCGCTTTTTCTTTACAAAAAACAAAAGGGAATTTCATTATGCTTAGCTGCTGATTTGAATCCCATGAGACGTGAAGAGAAAAGACCCTCTGAGACACTCTGGAATATTTTAGATTAGGCTTTCAGGGGGTGAAACGTTGCCATCTTGATATCAGCCTGAGCTGCTCTGGGATCATAGTTTAAAGAATTAAAGAAATCTGAACTTTGGATGAACTCTTGAGTTTACTGTTCTTCACATCCATACTGGATAGTTTTCATCCACAGTTGCAGCCCACTGTCGAGAATCCAATACGCTGTGAGTATTAAATTCACTCCATGCGGCGAGCACGATAAACGCAGAGAATTCCTTTTACTCGGATGCTGAAGGATACTGACCCCACGGATGATGGCGCATGCTGCATCAGAACAGCAGTGGCCTCCACTGCTCTTTTATTTTGTTTTTATATAAAGAACCATAAAACAGCTCCAAAAAGTGGAAAGCAAATCGCGTGAGTCACATAAGTAGAAGAAGGCAGAGATTCACTACTCCACCATGCATCATCAGGTAGAACCTGGAGATGTACAGTATCTCTATGCATTTTACTGCCTTGCCAAATTTAGTCATATGTATTCCACTGAAACAGAAGGAAACATATGATCATAGGATGCATACATCTCGATGTAGCTTTGAAAAAGTACTAGTTAATATATTTAGACTCATCTTTGTTCTATTTATGCACTAAAGCTGTGTATCACTATTATTTTCTTAGTTATTACAGTGGAATTCTATTAAGATAAAGTAACAGGTAGAATTACTAGCCAGCTCTGATGAAAACAGAGGGACATGTTTAAACTTTTAAGTTTTCCACTATTCACACTGTGTGTTTAGATTCTGTGTCGTCAGAGTAATAAAGGAAAAAGATGTATGCATGTGTGTGTTTGCAAAAAAACGAAGGCAGCTTCAATAGCCTCTGTGTTGAATTCAACATATACAAGCTTCCCAGTGTGTTTGTACCACGCTGTCAAAAAGCTTCAAGTCAGTCATAAAAGGAGAAGTTGTGCTGGAACCCGTGACGTAGATCATACTGTAGGAGCAGGGAGGCAGTTGGAAAAAGGCAGCAGTAATCAGCTCAGAGAGCTGGAAACCAAATGTGTCATTCAGCTCTGCCTGTGGCTCCGCGTCTCCGTGGCAACCCGTATTTTTGGAAAACCAAGATGGTCGTGGAGAACCGCAGCTATCTGGCAGGGGGGAAAGCGGCGTCCAATCCCTGCCTCTCCACTGCCGGGGCTGCGGAACGTAACATAATAATAAGTGGATGTTGAACCCATGCACAGCCGGCGCTGTCCCGGCAGCGGTGGGATTGATTTAAAGCAGGAAGTGTGTTTGTGTATGAGCGCGCGTGTGTGTGTGTGTGTGTGTAGTGACCTCTGCTGCTGATGATCAGACATGATGGCTAACATGGCCGTGATCGGGCTCTGTTCAAGCTCACCATTGATCCCATTTGGCCCAGTCTACAGGATACAGCTGGTGTGGATTAGGGTTTACACTCCGTCTCCGTCTGTCTGTAACTTCTACTTGACTTTCATGTATTTCTGAATAGTTGTCACAATAGATCAGTCTGAATTCTCCACAGTCTAGTTTCTTAGTCTGTCTATCTATCTATCTATCTATCTATCTATCTATCTATCTATCTATCTATCTATCTATCTATCTATCTATCTATCCATCCGCCCCCTTCCTCCCTCCGTCTGTCTGTCTGTCTGTCTGTCTGTCTGTCTGTCTGTCTGTCTGTCTGTCTGTCTGTCTGTCTGTCTGTCTGTCTGTCTGTCTGTCTGTCTGTCTGTCTGTCTGTCTGTCTGTCTATCTATCTATCTATCTATCTATCTATCTATCTATCTATCTATCTATCTATCTATCTATCTATCTATCTATCTATCTATCTATCTATCTATCTATCTATCTATCTATCTATCTATCTATCTATCTATCTATCTATCTATCTATCTATCTATCTATCTATCTATCTATCTATCTATCTATCTATCTATCTATCTATCTATCTATCTATCTATCTATCTATCTATCCAACCATCCATCAGCATGATATCTATCTTAATGACCAGTGAGTGATATTGTTTTATTCCTCATTCAAACTCAGAGCATTATTCAGTATGTAGTCAGTCAGTCTCAAAGAGGAGCACCACTGCTGCAGAGGAGGAGCTGAAATCACACCTCCACTGTCTTCTCGCTGTCTTTCCTGCTACAGCTGTTGTCGTCTTTCTTCCTGTTGTTTTTGTTGTTGTTGTTGTTGTTGTTTTCCTGTAGTTTGTCCAGCTTCCCCTCCCAATCCCCAACATACAGTTAGGAACACACCTTTAAGTGACCTGTTCTTAAACCAGCCAAGGCCTCAGATGCCTCAGACAGAGCGATACAGATCCAGATGTCCGTCCCCACCTCAGAGTCTTAAACATTTGAAGAGATGGATGTATCCTGTGGACTCATCAGTAAACTAAGTCCTCTGCCTCTAACAGCTCCTTCATTACTGCCTCCAAATGAAATATCAGCCACTGTGTCCGATCAAATTAAATTTGCAGCCCATCCTCTTAGGCGCTAAATGCATCGATTGTTACATAAGCCATCAATCTGCGAAGCCATTTTCAGACTACCTGCCGGAGACTGGCTGCTGCTCGGCTGGGGTATGGTGTGGGGTGATGTGGCCATCTAGTGTTGAGGGCTGTGGACTGCACTGGGAAGAAAGAAACATTTGCACTGACGAGCATGAATCCAGTGATGTGACCTAATTTTAAATATTACTCCTTTTTATTACCATAGCTACAAATTGTTTTACAATTTTAAGCTTTTATATTCCTCTCAGTAATAGTCTGGTGTATTTATGCTCAATAGATAATCACAACTGTATATGTTGATCATCATCATCATATCTCATAACTAAACCCTGTGTAATTGTTGATGTGAAAAAGAACTATAAGAAGGGATTACATTGATGAAATATAGGGTCACTTTGGGTCCTTTAGGGTAAATTCTAGGGTCACTGAACTATTATTCAGGAAAAGACAGATTCATAAATAGTGGCAACAATCTGCAGAAATAAAGGCACCATTCCTCAGCTTCACATCCAGATGCAGTGACATACATACATGATGTTATATATATACAAATGTTGGTAACAGTTTTAAATTCAATTTGGTTGTTAAGTAAATTAGACAAAATTACACATTCATTTTGCGTATTAGGATATTTAATGTGATGGACAGATGCAAAGATAGCACAGGTTATATCTATGGGAAATTCAAAAGGAATTTGTAGTTTTTTCTGAATATAATTTGTTCCATTAGCCTCAGCTCATGTTGGCCTATTTTCCTTCTTGACTCTTTGCCTGCCACGCTCGCCTCACAATGCACCTCTCCAGCCTCCAGCTTTCTCACGTCCTGTCTCGTCAGTCGGCTCCCCAGCCCGTTCACCTGCTGGCTGCACAGTCAACAACGGAATGGGTTATTTTCTGATCCACACCGCACCCTTCCAAGTTTCAAGTGCTTTTTGTTTGATCCTGGGAAATACAGACAAACAAACCAACATACAAATGGACTGGGGTGAAAACATCACCTCCTTGTTAGAGCTAAAAAGTGCTTTCCAGCCTTGAGCATGTGTTTTCAATTGAGCTTGTCAGAGAGCTGCAAGAGAACCTGATTTATTTTGTGAATTGTGGCCTTTAATTGCGACACCTTTCTAAACTTACTATAAACAACTGAAAGCATAGTTTAGCAGACGCTTCGGTGTTGTAGGTATAAACATTTCTCAAATTAACACCCCGGTTCATGTTTCTTCATACCTGGAGCTTTTCCCCCCATTTCTTGCAAGAAAACCTTTGACAGCCTCAGTTTTGTAGTGGTAGAAGAATAATAGGTGGGTATTCTAACACCAGCTTTTGCCTACAACAATTCTACTTTAGTGTTTATAAATTGTCCAGGTGGTTGGCAGTGTTGTCAGCTTGTCTGCGTGCTGTAGCACCCCTAGAGCTAACAGAAGGACTAAGAGCCTCTCACGACTGACTGTCTATAACAGGAGGAATGAAACAGAGGAGGGAATAATGCAATGAGCAGCTGTCTCGTCCCCGGTTCACAGGAGATGGTGGATGCACTGCCTTAAGGCAAACAGATTCACTTCCAGCTTCACTAAGTCCAGATTTGGCTAAAAAAATGTTTGGGTTCAGTCTCTGCTCCCCGAATCAGCCTCTGGACAACCCATCAGGCTCAGTTGTTTTGCAGGCCTGAAATATAAACCGTCCCCTGGAGGCTGAGCATCTTAGGGGGCTGATGTCACTGGTTCTCTGCAGGCCTCAGCAGTTGCAGTGGATCAAATCCAACCTATCAGAGGCCTGATGTGACGCAGAACCACCAGTTCTCTATAGGTTGGTGTGACAGTGTTCCTCTGAAGGTGACACACCACCTGCCGCGCTCATCCCGGCAGGTTATCTTCATCCTGCAATGAAGGCGTGTGGCACTTGAGAGATCACTTTCCTCAGAGGTGTTCCTTTGGACTGGACTTGTTCTGACTACAACTGTTCTATCAGACAGAACTGTCAGACAGTTCACTTTCTAATGACCTCTGCTGTTGCCTCTACATGAGAAGGTAGCACGGTGGAGTAGCAGCAGAACTTTCATTTTAATTCAAACATGTCTGCAGTCATGAAAGTAAAGATTTGAGAGAGACAAAGATGCAATGTGTCAAAAGCAAAAACAAAAGCACAAAGTGTGTAATGATGAAAAGCTGCTTTGAACCGCTGCTGCTGCTGTGTGTGAGACTGATAGAGCTTTGATGCTGTATCAAACCAAATGGGATGTGAGGAGCAGCGGCGTGTAAGGCAACGCTATTATACACTTAAACACACATTGGTTATATTGACCCAATCCAGATGGGTCTGAAATACCAGAAACATCATAGAGGAATGAAAAGAGAAATTTCTCAAAAGCTGCTTTCAGACATGCACAGAGCAGATTTTCTATTTTTCAACTTTTTCCCAAAGCTCCCTAGTAAAATATCAATATGTCCGTGTGAGCCCATGTGAGAGTACAGCAGGAAAAGGTCTGCATTATTCACAACAAGCGAGTGGGCGTGTGGAGGACGTTTGGAACGCACAACAGATGCAAAACTGAAAAGTTAGACGAGACCAACACAAATACCTCAGGAGGAAAAATAGGAGCCACATACGACACCGACGAAGATGTCAGAGAGCTTTTGGTGATAAGTGATAAGATATCTATTGCTGTGAACAAAAACACTGGGATTTTTCCAGTAGAATTTATTATGTCTATCCTGCAATGCCCATATACCCACAACTGAATACTCTGCAGAATTTCCTGTTGTTGGGAATTTGTTTGACCTGGAAAATATCCTGCGGTGTTCTTCACACCTGAAAGACTGACTGAAAAGAAATAAAACAGCTTGAAATGGTGGAACTGACATAGAAAGTTTGGTTGACAGCGCTGGTTAAACCGTCCCCTGACTTTCCCACCAGCGCCACCATGAGGTTAGCATCGTAGTTTTATTCGTCCAATATTTCTTGGACCAGACATCCACAAATCTAGTGACATTCCCATCACCATGTCCTTTGCGTTGAGAGCTAATTGATAAATCACACAAACTCACAGTGGACATGTAAACATGATACCTGCATGTTATTACTCATTGTGAACATGTTAGGGTGTTAGCTTGTTGCATTTATTAAGTTCAGCCCAACAGAGCTGCTATAATGGTTGCAATACTTTTTTCAATTTGTTTCCAGTGACTGGCGCTCACCGCCTTGGCCTTGGTTTCAACTCAAGTGTCTAGATCCTAGTTTGGATTACATGCAGTATTAAATGCTAAATTTGGCTTTCAGGCTATTATGGTAAATTATAACGAAAATCCTCCCGTAATGCGTTGAACCACTTTTAAAAACAAGTGTTGTTAATGTACCATCTCTCTCTGACTCCCTTGTACTATTTGGTGGTGCACTTTCAAACTCCCATGGAAAAACTGGGAACATGTAGACAATGTGACATCACACAAAGACTTTTACAATAATATACACAACAGGGTTTTAAAAAAGAAGATCAGCTGGTTTCTGCACCAGTATCTGTGGGAAAATTGGAAGTCGTAGGTTGCGTGCTCGCTCCCACTCTCAAAATTCTCTGGGGGTCTTAGAGTTTTTTGAAGGAATTAATAAGGAGAGGCAGATAAGACAGGCGAAGAGAAACTGGGTCGACAAAAAATAATATGACCAGAAAATAACTCTGAACCTTTGTGGATGATGTACACTTTCACGTTCCATATAGCATAAATCATCCCTGTCTCTGGGCAAGTACCACCTGAAGCATTGAGATGTGAGACTGAAGCTTCTCCTCTTCCTCACACATGACTCTTCATCCTGAGACTTAAGAAAGAGTGTGAGAGGCCTCAGAGGGAGAATGGCTTTCGAGATCGATGCATACCTCTGACTGCAGGGCGGTCTCGGCTCACTCTCCCAACTGATTCCACCTATTTAAGAAAGTCTGTCTGCAGGGGATCTGCTCCATTTTTTTCAGTTAATGCCCCTCTCAGCCAGCTGACCATTAGATGTCCATTAAAGCCCCTCCACCCGAATAGACTCATTCAGCCTATTCTGCTGCGCTCCATCTTCTGATAACAGGAGCGTCTCCACTGCCGCAGAGAAATAATTAACCTTTTAAATTTTTCACCGAGGAGACGTCTGGGAGCGAAATGGTTTTTTTAGCCTTGTTTTTCGGCATAATTTCCCCTATAAGTTTCTTCTTTTGTTTCTTCCTTTAGTTTCTATCTATCTATCCATCTATATTAAACAGGAAACAATCCGGAATTCGAAGAATTGAATCATAATAATTTGAAACTTAAGACTTTTTTCGTTAATAAATTCATAATTTAAGGCTACTTGTCATGTTAGAGCGGGAATATCAAGATCAGTCGGTCTCCTGCATTGTAATGAGGCATGTGGAGCATCTTGTTAAATTAGGCTTTAGTTTAGGCTTCACAAACTACACCTTGTTTTGGCTCATCAGCAGCACATCATCAGAGGTATCAGAACTTTGAAAAGATTGCGAAAGACTATGAAGAAAGAATCACTTGGACCGGGTGAAATTGTTTATTTTTCGGAGAAGAAAGAGTTTGGTAGAGGTTGAATGAGAGACTATTGTTGATTACATCTGTGTGATAATCAAAAGAGGTTTACTTTTTCCTTAAAATTAGTAAACCTGATATTCAATCCAGAGGAAGTGAAACTCTCTCTCTCTCTTTTCCTTGACTGTTTTCTCGTTAAAATACAACTTCATACTCGCTATATCATGACTCTCTTCCCAATTACGACTTTATTCGGAACATAATCTTAATGTACAGCAGCATTTTATCTTACATACACTGCAGGTCTGACAAACTCCTGACCTCTGACATGAGATACATCTCTCCAAACATAACTCAGACTTTTATCCCGCTGTCTTTTCATGTCTGTTCTCTCTCTCACCTTCTCCTGCTGCCTTTTGATATGTTTCAGGTTCTTGCTGGGGAGGAAGCTGACATCACCTCCAGCATGCTGAACACCGAGGACGCCGACACCCCTGCCGAGAAACTGGTTTACCACGTCGAGATGCCAACCAACGGGATGGTGGCACTGAAAGAGGCGCCCGAGGAAGGCATTCTGAATTTCACTCAAGCCAACATAAACAATGGGGAGATCATCTTCACCCATGAAAGTGAGAGGAGCCGACGTCCCTGTTCTTTCATTAGTGTGGTGTATCATACAACCTCTACTGACCTCTGTCTGCCCACTCAAATTACAATAACCAAGCTTAAAGTTGGTGATAGGGTTTCTAAGAAGAGATCCTCATACCTGGCCAAGTAATCAATAAGTTAAACTATTAAACCCTTACAGATATTCTCGGGTTCTGTTGTGTAAATTTTACATTACAAGGTCATAAAAGCAAAAAGTTCAGTTGCATTCTACCTTTATAATTGTAGTATAAATAATTACACACATAATAATTCATGAAAGATGAATGAAAGACATAAAAGAAAGAAATCTAATCTCATGTGTTCCTGTAGGTGAGGAGTCTGGTGGTTTCGGTTTCACCGTGACAGACGGCGAGCACACTTCTCCTCTCTATCAATTTGTCATCACAGCCAGGCCTCTCACCATCACCATGGTAACGCAAGAGGAGCTCATGGTGTTCCCAGGTAAGACGCCAAAATCCTCCAGATTTGAAACCGTGAAGCCGTTACAGTACAGACAGTACAGTGAGGGACAGATCAGCACACAGTGTTTGTGGTCACTTGTTCAGCTTGTTGTATTTATGCCATATAAGAAATTACTTTGGAACTTGAGCAATTCATTAATGTACGTTTGTAATTGTTTATAAACAATCAAAACAAATGCACCAGTCACTTACTGCATATTAACAATAGCTGAGAACTACATTGGTGTACAAATTTGTGCATGTACGGTCCTGGTGAAATAATATAAGACTTATTGTTCCCAATAATCAATACGTTGTGGTCCTCAACGTTCCTTTGGTGTGAAGCTCTGAAGGAAAATATACATATTGTGTTTTTTGACATTGCATATACTCTATAATCATCAGATAAACTCCTGACCCCTGGCTTGAATACACAAACATAACTCAGATGTGAATCTGCTGTGTCAGACCCAAGATGAGGTTAACCACAGAGAGTTTGTCCAAACCTCACTTGTTCCTTTGGAGAAAAAAACGTTCTTGTATTGAAGGATCCTTCGTAGGTTCAGTTTTCAGTCCATAAATGGAGAAAGATTTTGCTTTTATGGCAAATATAACATTTTCCAAAGATACAGATCTTGAAAGTACTTTAGACAACTGGCAAAGAAATTTAACAAGGGAGTATTTCCAAAAGACAGAAGACTTGTATTTAGTTGGCAGATTATACAAAATGTACTAGATTTTACATACTGTGGGAGCCAGTAAAACCAAAATGAAAATAATGGCATTGCAACAATTTAATGTATGAAAGGAAATATTTTACTTACAGGACATAAACATTGATTTAATGTCTTTGATTGTAGCTGTTTCACAGTCAGAGTCTGATCTTATTCCAATAATATTATTTATTATAATATTGAGGCTTACATCTCTCCAAAAAAAAAAAACAAGAATACATATTTTACAAAAGAAAATGCCCTATACATCGGTAAAATCTAGACGTAGAAGCAGCATTGATTTTTAGTCAGCATTAATGTGTGAGAGAGGTTTGTCTTTTGGTCATTTCAATATTAAAGTTGTAGGACTTTAATTTGAGCTGATGGAACTTTTGCTCAATAAACCTACAAAATGGTGATGTTGGAGAAGATAATGTTGCTTCGGACCCACCTGAGTTTCCAGAGATTGAGCCTGTTGAATCAAAATATTGTATCTAAAACATGCTGAATGTGAGTGTAACAGAAACACACGAGCAGAGGATGTGACCTTCTACGTGCCTCTGCTCATATCAGACCAATTAAGGATCAAATGGCAGTGTATTGAATTAATACTTATGTATTGAATTTATCATTGATAAGGTGAAGACTGTGTATTTTCAGTCAAACAGTCTCATTTACCCTCATGTCTCGGTGCCTTTTATAGCTGCATTTCAAACAGAAGTGACTTTACTGTTGGCAGAGTGATAAGAGAAAGAAATGTTTTTTTCATTTCAAGGCTGAAATACTGTTGAAATAAGATATCACGACTGGTTGAGAGGAAAGTATTTAGAAGTGAGACGATTCAACAAGCGGAGGTGTCAGAGCAGGAAATAACCTTCGGTCTTTTCATAATAAATGTCACTTTTATGTTTGACGTGGAAGATGAGTTGTCACACTTGTATTTAAAGCTTGGATTAAAAGTTGGAATGAACCCCTCCACATCAGGACGCTCCTCTGCATGATAATGTGCATGAGCTACTGGAGCTGCTACATTCTGAGACATTTATGAACTCCACCTAATTTTACGAGCTCCACTCCGCTGCCAACAGAGAGGGCATTTTAAACAGAATCATGTGAGCAGTGAGAGGACCATGTGTGTGTCTGTGTCGTCACAGGAACAAGGCAGCCCATCACAAGCGCCAACCTGGGGGCCGTGACCAATGAGGATGGAAACGAGATCAGCTACTCTCTTATCCGCCCACCTCGTTTGGGACGACTCATCCTGGCTAACGACAGGAACCAGTATGAAGAAATTACCCGCTTCTCACAAACTCAGGTAATGTGTTTGTGTGTGTGTGTGTGTGTGTGTGTGTGTGTGTGTGTGTGTGTTTATGAGTGTCTTCGATGTATTTCTTCTGGGAATACCATACCCAAACCTAAACTTATTACTTATCATAAATTTGTGCTCACCGGAATGTCCTGATTTGACTCCTCCTATTCATACTTGATGCTCCTAATTAAGTTGTAATGTTTTATATGTGAACTCTTACTGCCACCTGTAAGGTGCAGGAGGGTGACCTTTCATACGGCATATGAGGGTTGTTCCCCTCTTCACCAGCAGGGGGCCTCCTCAAATATGTCACCACATGCATGAGCATTAGTTTTTCTAAACTTTAGGAATTTGGAGTTTTTACCCATGAGAGATTTGCAAGTCTGGATTTGGTGACTTTTGTTTCTCTCCGTCAAAGCTGTTCCCTTGACAGGGTTGAATCTAGTATTAACAGTGAAGGGAGTGCTATGATAAGTAAGGGCTGGACTTCGGTGTTATACGTTGTGATTGAATCAGGTTATTCAACAACCTCAGAGACTAGATTGGAGGTCTCAATGAGTGACTGGTGGGGGGGGGGTGTATGTGGGCAATGTTGTGTCTATATTATTGTTAAAACAAGTCCATTATATGTGGAAAATCAATAAATATATGCAGGGGGAAAAAACAATGAAGCGATAGGCAAATTCATAACAGTTTTTATTTCAGTTCTAAGTTTGGAAAAATATCCTCTGAGTGATGCAAAGGAAAGAACATTTCCATCACTCTGCCTCCTTACTGTAATAAAATGTTATTGGCCCTTAATGGTTGACACCTCCATGTTTTGGCCAAACCTATCATCAGGGTGTGGCTCTTGATTTCAAAGAGTCCCTTTTTTCATTTACTTACTTTACTAAAGTCTGTAAAACAAAGAGGCATCAGTATTACCTCTGTAATGTTTTCATCCACGTCCATTTGTTCGTTAGTGTGTTTGTCACATAAACTACTGGGTGGATTATCATGAAACTTGTTGGAAGGATGACATCGTAAGATGGGGCGCGTTGTCCTGCATTTCAGATTGATGTATCTTGATGAAAAAATACAAATAAAAATCTTGCTTGTGTTATTAAAGTTATTCAAGTGGGGGTTTCATAAGATGGCTGTTGGGCCTTGGCAGAGGTATGAACTCAATATATCGCCCTCTAGTTTTTCTATTTAGATTATGTGTACACAGCCAGCTTGGATTTGAGAAAGTATATTATGGATGGTATAGTTAGGATATAGTGGTTTGGGTGTAGGATTATAAGGACACATGTGTAAGTACCACTGTGCATTTACCATCTGCCCTGTGTCTGTCGGCCATGGTGACGTTATGCTCTCCCTCTCATCTCCATCCATTCAAGACTATCTGCTCATTTCCAAACCCGACATCTGACCGCGCTTGGACGAGCATGAGATAAAATTCCTTCTGTGCAAACTGCTCCGTTTAGAGTGTGACAGAAAATCTAACACTAGGCTGGGCTGAAAACAAGATTTGATCTCCGGCAGTGTGCATTTGGGCATGCATACACGGATATAGCCGTGCACATTTGCGTGTGCATGTGTAAGAGAGAGTGAGCGAGAGAGAGAGAAGGGTTGAGTTCAGGACACAGAGAGTGAACACAGGCCGTCACATTCCAGATCTCCAACCAGTATCCCAGTTCAGCCGAGCCAAACCACGGCTGCAGCCATTTTATCTGACCTTGGACTCACTAACGTCAGAGGGGTAGAAAAATAGGGCAAAAAACATATTTCTGCATAACAAACACGTAGGTTATTGTCAATAAATTACCCAGGCCAAAATAAGCTTTCAAGGTGTGACAACAGACATAACGTCATTATAAAATCTAATCCTTTTAAATCAATGTGAGACTTTCAAAGTTGCTTGGAATGATACAAAAGCTTATAGTTACTGCTGGTAGACTTTTAAGAATATACCCTTCTAAGAGTTCCCTGTTTGCCAATTTGACATCAAACTGTCTTCATATTTTTGGGCCAGAAGAAAAACATGAGATAATGACATAAAATCAATCTGCTGCCAGTGGCTAAATCATGCCAAGAGGTAACCTGTGAACTAAGCCACCATTGAATTTGATAATCATGTTCAGACTCTGTTTTCACTGACACACAGCTGGAGTCAGGAGCAGTCTTCTACGAGCACCAGATACCCGAGGAGGCTTTTTGGGTGGTGAGGGACTCCGTAGAGCTCACCCTGTCGTCCCAACCAGCTCCAGATGTCCGACACATCCTGCCCATCACCGTCTCCTACTACGCTGCTCACAGCAACATCTCATCACAGCTGTGGAAGAACGAAGGTAAATGGCAAAATGAGGGAGGGACACAATGTGTTTAACTTCAATAAATTACATGTTTTGTTGAAAACCACTACAATAATTTGGCATAAGACAGGTTTTCTCCCAGTCTTAACTATAACTTATTTTGGATCTGTTGGTAAAGCAAAAGCACAGGGAGAGTTTAATCTGTAACTCCACACATGTTTAGTGTCCAATTCCAAATCGTCACCCACCTGAACTCCTCACAATACCTCCTCACTTAATGGTGATGTGTTGTTGGTTTGAAAAACTTACTTAATCCTGCATTAATAACTGAATCACTTTTGGATCTTATTTTAAAATTATGCACAGATCACTCAGGTTTAAGGAATTAAAAACAGTGCGTCTTCTGGTTAAATTTACAGTGAAGTCTAAACCTGCTTAATCTGCCACTATGGTCGGAAAATTGCCTCAGTTGTCTTTTGATATTCTTTGATCAAATTATTCACAGTGCAAAGTCATGAAGAGATTTATAACCTCTGCTTCTGCTGCTGCCAAAACGACCAGCGCCCAACTCAATCTGTCTTTCCCTGTGCACCCACTTTGCCAGTGTGCTGTGGTGCATAATTAAAAAGCGACAGCAGACGCCTTGAATTGGACAGATAATACTTCTGAAAAGTGAATGTGATGATATTTAAAACATTTTGTTTGCCTTTCTTGTTTCCACTCAGGTCTGGAAATTGTGCAGGGCCAGAGGAAAACCATTGATGATTCCATTCTTGATGCATCAAACCTTATGGCAAGCGTACCTGAGGCCAGTCAAGATGATATGGATGTGGTTTATGAGATTAAGCGTTTTCCTGACCACGGTCGTATCACCCTGGGTGGTCAGGACCTGCCCCGTAATGCCCCCTCCTTCATGCAGGAAGACGTGAATCAAGGAAAGCTGGAGTATGTGCATGATGACTCAGGAGCCTCCTCTGACAGCTTCTCTTTCAGGGCCCGTCTAAAGTCTGAGGGTCAAGGTGTGGCCTCGCCTGCAGAGTCTGTGGTCCTGGAGGAGATATTTATCATCTCAATCAAACGGCGAGGCTCTGACCCTCCCGAATTAGTTACGACAGACATGCTCTTGGAGGTCCTTCAAGGCTCCATGACCATCTTGACCCAGAGGCAGCTCAACACTCAGGACGAGGACAGTCCACCAGATGAGGTGCACTTCAAGGTGACCAAAGCTCCTAGCAACGGTCGACTGGTTGACTCTCTCACAATGGACCCCATCGCTGACTTCACACAAGAGATGGTCAATCGTGGGCAGGTGGGCTTCTTCAGTGACGGCAGCCTTGAAGATGGCTTTGCGGAATTCATTGTGTCAGACGGCGAACACCAAACGGAACCACACACCCTCCACATTGGCATCCTCGCTCGCACTTTGTATCTCGACAAAGCTCCTGAGATCAAGGTGAAACAAGGTGATGATGAGACCCTGGTGACTGAGGAGATGTTGAAGGCCACTACCGGGGGCCCTGTTGAGGAGGACATCCTTTACAAGATCACAAGTGTTCCCAAGTATGCATCTGTCATGGTTGACCGGCAGCCAACGTCAGCCTTCACCCAGAAACAGATCAAAGAAGGCAGAGTCAGCGTCCGATTTGTTAAGTCCACTTCACCTCGAGATAGCGTTGCATTTGTGGCTCGGAGTCGGGCGGCTAACGTCTCCTCTGTCCTCAACATCACAGTCCAGCCTCTGGCCAACATCGCTCAGAATCCTGTCTTACCCCAGGGTACTCTTGTCCAACTGGACAGGAAACTTCTGGACGCATCGCCGCTTGCAAACAAGACCAGAGCGTCCCCCACGTTCACTGTCATCCAACAGCCACGGGGGGCTCGTTTTGTGAGGTCTGGAGGCGCCGGTGAAGGTCAGCCAGTGGACACATTTAGCCAGAGGGACTTGGATGAAGGCCTTGTAGCCATGGAAATCCTAAATCATACATCTGGACCAGAAGGTGGTGTTGGTCAGGATGAGGCACGCTTCCTGCTCAAAGCCCATGGGGTGCCTCCTGCTGAATGTGTGCTTTCCTTTAAGACAGGCCCCTACAATGCTTCTGGAGTCTACCCTGTCACTCTGTTGAGGACTCCCTCAGAAGCCCCCTCTGCAACTCCAACTAGCCCCCCCTGGAGGAGCAGCATGGACTGGCCCAATGGAAATCCCACCACAACAGCACCTTCCAGCTCTAGCCCCAACGGAAGACCACATGTCTACCGAAGGAGCAACTTCTGGTCTATTCTCATTCCCATCCTGGTAATCCTCCTCCTTTTGCTGCTGGCAGCCATCTTGGCCTACTACTTGATCCGTAAAAACAAGACAGGCAAGCACAACGTCCAGACGGCAGCTTCCAAACCCAAAAATGGAGAGGTGGCCAGCACGGAGACCTTTCGCAAAACTGATCCAGCCAATAACATCCCCATGTCCAACATGGACGCCAAAGACGCAGACCCGGAGTTGTTGCAGCACTGTCGGACAACAAACCCGACCCTGAAAAAGAACCAGTACTGGGTTTGAGACGCTTTGAGATACAGTAGCACACAGAGAGGTGGATTCTCGAGTGTTTGGAAGCCTTCTCAAACCATTCCTTTCACTATTAAAAACCTCTTGCCACAGCGTTTTCAATGAAAATTATTTTTGACACCGTTGGTCATTTACTTCTCTCAACACAACTGTGGACAAATTCTCAGGCAATGAAACACTGAATACCTATTGGCAAAGAAAGAGGCAGTTTCTCATCGTACAAGGTTCCTGCCATGTCTATTTATTTTAGTTTTATCATTCCTCTTTGTCGTAGGGCACAGATGAAGACATAAACATGCCATGTGTTTGCAAAAAGTATTTCTGTGCTCTTTCATTGTATTCCATATGATATCATTGACCAACATTATTCGATTGAGTGAAAAGGTAACTTAAAGTCTTGGTAATAGTTTGATTTTACTTTTTAATTGATCAGCGGAGTGGATAAGCGTGTACATAGATGATGAGGTACATAGATTGCTGTATTATCAATAAGATGACAAACTGCCTCTTAGTGTTGAGTAGATCTTTATTTTTTTGTGTTTTAAAGGTACCATTGTATGTTGTTTCTCAGGGCTAAATTCAGTTTAAAGAAGCAGTTTGATATTTGGTTAAATGCACTTGTTCACTTTCTTGCCATGAGTTAGATGAGAGGTTTGATACCACTTTGGCATGTCCGTCAAATCTGAAGCTACAGGCAGGAGAAGTGTCCATCTTTTAATCTAACTCTCAACAAGAAAACCAACAATTGTTTTTCCTTCAAATGTCAATCCAAACTTTAATGTCATCACACATTAACATTTCAATAGTTTGAATTTTGTGTGAAAATCAAATGCTATAATATTACGAAATCGGAAAAATTTACTACGGTTTAGATGAATTTAGCTCAGAGTCATACATTTTAATGCTTTTGCTTGTTTCCAAAGTGCTTGTAAATGTTCACTGGACTGGCACAGCACTGACAACACAACTACAAAGTCCACAGTTTGTTGACCAAAGTTACTTTGGTGGTAGTTTTCTACCAAAATACACGCCCGTATTTGGCCGACAGTCACGGGTGAGGTCATCTTAAACTGGAAACATTCCAGTTTAAGATTCTGTAATTAAGAAATCATAACTATGATTGGCTGGTGCTGGTGCATTCCATATGTAAGCTGAATTTACAGACGGTCCTGTATTGAAATTGTGAGATGTTTCTAACTCCTTTGACTTGTTATGTATATTGAGCTTTACTGTAATTGAGACTAGATGTCTTTCCATTTCACTCTGACCCGTCATGCTTAACTTATGTTGAATAAGTTGAATGAATTACTTAAGCTAACGTAGAAAGGGTACAAGGAGAAATTCAGAAAAACTTCTTTGATCCACTAAAGAAAAGATAGTTTCTTCTTATTATTTTTTGTTAGCGTCTTACTATTTGCTGTATATTTCCTTTTCTCATACTGTATACCGATGACACCTTATTCTTCATTAGTCTTATACTGAATATACAATTATTTCTATGCAGTACTATCATCTATTGAATTTCTATTTTTCTAGTGTTGTGAGAGCAAGATATGTAGGTAGATATTTTACAGAGTGCAGACAGTGATGTGTTTCAGGAGACTGGCTATTTCAAGTGACACGATCTCGTACTGAAATAAAACAACAGGTCTCTCGGTCATCCACATTATACCAGTTTTATGTGTAAATATTCAGCTCTTCGACATCATGTTACTACATTTAATCAGATTGAGCAACTACAGCATATGTGTGAGAAAGAGCTAGAGCGAGAAGGTCCAGGTATTACCATGTTGTGGGGACCTTAATCTGTTTACACAGTCTCATTATGGGGACTTGTCCTCTTTATGGGGACAAAAAACAAGTCCACAAAATGCAAATCAATACATTTCATGGTAAAGACATGTTTTAGGGTTAGGTTAGGCGTAGGCAGGTAGTAACCATGATTACCCATTGAGTGATTCTCTGGGAAGTCAATGTAAGTCAACGTAGTGCGTGTGTGTGTGCCCATCTCACTCATCTGTTTACTGCTTACTGAGTTATTTGCTGATTTTCATCACCACTTTTTCATTATTTATTATTTCTGTCACTCCACACACATCTCCTCATATTCACTCTGTCAGAGAGTGAACTGTAATCTGTACACTGCAGGTGCCTTTGAGAATAGTGGTAACACAAAACAATCTTTGGACTCTGATAATAGAACATAACTGACTATTGAAGCTGCAGTTTGCCTTTGAGCTTGTTCTCAGCACTAATGGAAATAAAATGTTCATGCAACAAAACCTGTGTTCATCACTTTGTACTCTTTGCTGGAATTCTTCGATTCCAGGATGCACGTGGGTGAACATGCAGAGGGGCGACATGTGCAGCCTTTACTGTATATTTCTTGTATGTTTTTATCTGTCATGTTGACATCACACAACAAGTGTGGTACATTTTCACCCCAAAACCCAACTCTTTTAACCCTAACCCTAACCCTCATTTTTACACAAAGGAGATGGAATTTGCGTTCATAAACGTTGTAAGTTTCCCTCTCCCTGTTAGATAAGTAGCTTGACAGTTTCTCCCCTGCTGTTCTGTCCTCCTGTTCTCAGATAGATCTTTCAATCAGATTTTGTACCCACCAGTGTGATATTTAAATCCCTTAGTTCGCAAATGGGCTATTTAAAGAAATCTTTACTTACACTTATTTAGCAAAGGTTGACCTCGACCATTTTATTTTTGCTTTGGTTGTTGCTGTCGGCGCATTAACTAATGTCACAGGATGTTTGTAGTAGCATTAATATTTAATTTACCTTCACAACAAGGTTATCCAGAGGACAGCTGGTGTGTTCCGGACAGAGTGTTAGTTGTCAGCATAATATTTACACAACTGCGTTACGTTTAAGCAAAACATGACACAAAACAATTGTCGAATGTAATTGTGTTGTTTTACCTCCACCAAGGAGCTTATGTTCTCACAAGTGTTTTTTTTTGTCTGTTAGTTAGTAGCATTACCCACAAACTACCACATGGATAACCACAAAACTTGGAGATGATTTGGTTCAGAAGATACATTTTGGCGCAGAAGTAAATCCGTGGAAGGACAAAGTATTTTTTTCACTTTCTTTAAATTGGTAATATAGGGTATTTCTTAGAGTTTTGCTTTCGCAGAGAATAATTTCTGGATATTGATGAAAGATTCAGGAATGTTTTCGGAACTAATATCTATGAGTGTGTGCAATTTGGTGCCGAGTAATTGACTTTTGGGCCTTGGAGTTATGTGCTCTACTGAGTGACATTCTAATTGCACTTTGTGACGTATATATATTGTGTCGAAATTTAATACTAATTTGTATCTGTTTAATAACAAAGCCGGTTCTTAAACATATAAAATATAGTTTACAGGTTGTATATGTATTCACTTGTTTAAATTAAATTCACCAGACAAAAGCATTAAACACACAAATGTCATTTATTAAAATACGATTTCATGGAGAAATGAATACCATTATTTTGTGTTAATAATGAAAGCAGGAAGTGTGTCTTTCCCAGGGAAACGTCTTTTGTCCACATTAATGGTAATGCTATGCATCTTTTTACCACCAGGTGGCGTTAGGTTGCAGGCAGTCCTGAGAGCAGTTTTTGCAGCCTTGAATTAGTCTGTCTCCAGCTGTCATTCTTTCCAGGAACTGAACTTTGCTCTCTGAGTTTCTCCTATGTTTTGAGCATTTCTCTTTCTCCTCTCTCCTCCTTCCCGTGTCTCAGTTCTGATGTCGGTGAATTTTCTGCTCCCCTGCAGAGTTTGTTAATTCCCAGATACAGGATCTGTGCTGCAGCCAGGAAGAGAGAACATAGGGTTACAGGGTTATAGGGTTAGGCCTGGACGTGGGCGTGGTTCCCTTGCTAATAAACCACTGCTGCTAATGAGAATGGGCGTGGGCAACTGAGGGGGTGTGGTTTGTAGGCTCTGCAGGCTGAAGCCAGATAGTTCCTCCAGCTGTTCCTCCACATGTGTCTGCTTATGTCATGTTCCCTGTGCTGTGCATGTCAGGTCTCAAGTTAAATGTACGTTTCATAACAAGAATACTTTACTGTGTATCCACACCGGGCCAGTGCCCGAGGTGGGAAGTAACAAAGCACAAATACTTTGTTACCGTTCTGGAGTAGATTTTTCAGGTGTCCCTACTTTACTGAAGTATTTATTTCCCTTACAACTTTTTACTTTTACTCCCTTCAATTAAACACAGAGATCGTTACTTCTTACTCAGTACATTTTCAATAGAGGCTCTTTTCTGCTCTTTAAAAATTTGTTTAGTTTTAAACCTAATTCGATGAGACAATAACACACATAGAGCCAGAAGAAATTGTCTGAGGGGAACTTTTAGTACATTTCAGAGCCGGTACTTATATATTGTTAAATAGTAAAGAAGTTGAATCAGTGCTTTTACTTGAGAAAAGAATGTCTGTACTTGTCCACCTTTGACATGAAACCTTAGGCAATAAAATGAAAATGAATCAGATCTTGCATTCGCTTTCGTTCTTAATCATAACAATGGTGACTTGTCTTGTTTCCCACTGATACCAACTCTGCAAAACCAATTCAAATCATAAAGCAAACTGAAACTGAGCAACTAAGCCAATATGGGAATATCATTAAAGAGAGAGAGAGAGAGAGAGAGAGAGAGAGAGAGAGAGAGAGAGAGAGAGTCTATAAAACTGCAGAAACCCATGTGATTTTTATGAAGCACAGATGTAACATAGATTCCAGTTCAACTGTGGGCAAACAGTATCCAGTACTGGGGGACATTTTCCTGGACTTCAACAGAAGTAAAAGTTATAAATGGAAAAAATCAGCTGGAAAATCCTGTAGATGTAGAAAACATTATGTTATATGTACATTTTTACAAGCTATTTTCAGCCCATTAGTAGATATGAGAAGAAATGAGAATGGATAAAAATTATCAGTAAATAAGTGGGAGGAAGAAATAAAGTCCTCCTCCTAATATGAACTGGAAACATCTCACTGTGCTCCCCCACAAGCTCCTGCTTGCATATTGATTCTGACTGTATGTTTTGTAAACACATGTTTTTCGGAAGATCCCAGATTCCTGACTTGGATCAAAATGTGTTTTCAAAGATGGAGTCTTCTTTTTACGTCAGAGAGGCGGAGCTGCTAATGGATGGATGTTATGCAACATGGTCTCTCACAAAAGACCATGAGGAAAACATATACAAGGAAGGAAGGAGGAAGCAGTCAAGATGGATGGTTGAACTTTCTGAAAAGTTCAAATGCTCTCTACAGCTGATTCACAGGAGCCTTCAGCTATTGTTGTGTTTTTTTATTAGTTTACTCCTTTGACATATTTACTTAAACATGTCTTTTTCCGACTACAAAATTGTTACATGTTTGATTTTTTTTGTACTGTCTTAAACTAATTTAAGTTTGGAATTGTTCTTGTACTTGTTTGTCAATTCAAATAATGCTAGTTGATTTTTTTTTAAAGCAGATTCATTCTTGTTTATCAGCTCCAGAAAAAAAACAGGTCCTCTAGACAAACCGAGTGAGTTCACATGCAAAGCGCCAGGCGGCTGGGTCGGCATGTTTTCAGCCTGTTCGACTTTCAGGATATCAGTTTGTTAACCTTCAATATAAGTCTGAGCTGGGTTGTGTTGACCTTGGCATTAGCTCTGAGTCGGCCTCAATAGAAGAGATATATGCCTGTTTGCTTTGGACTTTACTCTGCTACATTATCTCAGACTCCATCAGCCGTCGTCCTGCAGTGAGTGGCCTTGGAACAAACTTCAAGACCTGGACATGTTTGGGTTCGTGCTGTTCCCGCCGCTCCCTGACATCCTTCACAACACTGCACTAGTCGTGACCTGTGAAAAAAAGACCCTCTCCGGTCGATTGTGGTGTCACATTGAATTCTCCACTGACTTCTCTCAAATTCCTGTGGTTTATTAGTCATTTCCTGTTTGTTCTCATTTTAACAACATACTGTAGCTGGTGTTAAACTGGTGGAGTGGCGTGGGTGGTGCATTGACGTTGTAATTATTTAGATTCTAAATAAACAATTAAAACCAAATTACTGTAGCTGACTCAGTTTATTCCAGTGAAACCATAGGTTCTCTGGAAGCAGGTTAGGATGTGCAGCAAAAAAAGAAATGTTCCCAGGAAAGAACAAGCAGAGCTGCAGATGCAGAGGCTGTTATGTAGTGTTTGTCTGGTGACATCAACATGCAGTGACCTGGTTTTATAGTTTCTGAATGTTAGAGCTGTGAGACTATTCCGGTCTCCTTACACAACCATCATCTAAGAGCCTAACAATTTGTCTCTCAGTGAATATTCCTCTCTTCTGATGTGCAAAGTTGTGTCTTATCTGTCCATCCATCCATCCATCCATCATCCTTACTGCTTATCCTTTGAGTGTTGTGGCAGAAGCTCGGGCAAATCCAAGCCGACATCGGGCAACTCTGCAGGAGACACAGGTTTTTAATCGGCTCTTGCTCTAAATTGGAACTGAAACGTGGCACCTGGGTGAATTCGATTACTGAGAGAACAGCTATGTGAGAGAGCACCTCGGTATTTGGTGCATTCAAGACGTCAAACATCAGACGTATCCGAGGAGAGGGGTGGGGGGGTTACTTCTCCACAGTCAATTGGAAAATAGCGAATTGCCTTTTTTTTCATCTCTTATCGTATAACCTGTATATACTTTCTGATTTTCTGAGTAAAAGAGGTATAATTAACCTAACCCTAATCTGCATTTCTTTGGACCTGGCAGACAGGCTGCAGTGCTGACCACTGCCCCTCCTGCCTCCCATCTATTACACAGGTAGAAAACATTATATGCATCAATGATGTGTGTGTCAGAGGAGTAAAATGTTCTGTACGCAGCAGATACCTGGACAACAGCAGATTGTAATGCTGTACTGGTTGTTGTGACCATCACAATAACCTCAAACCAAAGTGTTCCAAACTGCAAAACCCTCCGATAACGAGGTTAAAACCTGATACTGTGTGCAGGCACTGTGAACGTATTGTCTCATTGTGAGCACATGTTGGGCTCAGCTGTCAGGGTGGAGGTGGGTCCCTGGGGGACATGTGCTGGGGTCAGGAGAGCAGTGTAATTTGTTGGATGAGAGTCACCACACCGCCCTGCTCCTGCGGTCGCTCCTGGAGAAAGAGAGGCCGTTCATTCACAAGGACAGACAGCTGGAGGAGGGATAGTGTTCTGTGGCTCTGCCTGTTACCCAATGTACACTTTGTATGTGTGTGTGTACTTATATTATTGTGAGGACCATTTTGAGCATTGATCTTACGGAGTGAGGACATTTTTTTAATTAAAAATGTTTTGACTGGTCCTTACTTTTTCAATGGACTGTTTCAGCATTAAGGTTAGGGTTAGAATTAGGTTTACTCAAGGTTAAGGTGCTGGCAAATGCATAATGTCAATGAGATAGAAGTACACAAATGTGTGTGTGAGTGTGTGTGTTTGTGTGTGTGTGTGTGTGTGTGTGTGTGTGTGTGTGTGTGTGTGTGTGTGTGTGTGTTTGTTCATTAAAATTAGTTCAACAGATCAGCCCTAACTGTTGGAAATGATGAGTTCTGAACACAGTGTCACACCTTTCTTATTTTTTTAAAACTTAAGACCTCATGAGCGTTTACATTACGCTACATATTTCTTCAAGAAAGCCGAACTACAAAGTGCTATAAGTAAGTGCCATTTAAGTGCTTCTAAATTGTTAGTTTAAACTTGTATTCAAGGTATAGTCAGAAGAGGTGTTTACTGAGGGAGGTTAAAGGTCACCTTTTACGGAGTGTCCTCGTCAAGCTAGTCAGTGACAACAACTTAAAGAATGACTGATAAAGGAAATTTCTCACAGTATAAAATACAAAATACTATAAAAAAAATACTTAAAAAATGTGATGGTCTGATTATAACATCTGAAAGACATAAATAATGAGAATGAAAATGAGGACCAATTACATTTCATTCAACTACATTTCATTAAGTTTAGGGTTCATGTCTGAAAACGGTTTAATAAATATATTCAAGGTCAGATTCCAAAACAAGCCTAAAAAAGAAGAACAGCCATCACTAAAAATATTCAATACTGAATTACTACAGTATTAAAACATCAGCTGCTGACAGAACTATAGTTTCTGCAGCAAATATTGAGTAAATGACATGAGGCCATTGCTTTTCACAGTCAGAGCTTTGTTATGTTGTTCCCCAAAACATTCATCTGCGTATCGTAGCTTCTCTAAAGGCTGTGGCCGTGACCTCTCCTGTGTTTCCCCTTGTGTCTGTCTGTTCTTCCTTGTGTGACTCCATATTGTGTTGTGTGTGGCAGGCATGGTTCATCAGTCTCCAGTCCTGCCTCCTCGTTACCTGGTTCAGCCTCTCCAACTCCACCTCCACCTCCACCTCCAGCTCCTTCTCTTCGCCTCACCCCTGCTTCCCATCTACAATCAACCCTGCAGTGAAAATAAACTGCCTGTCATTCCCTCTTCACCCAATCATCTGCTCACAACCACTGGTGGTTAGAGTCAGCTGCTCAGATTGTGATATCAATGTTTCACTGTGCACATGTGTTGTCTTTTTTTGCTGTTCTAATACTTTGTCCTGCTTTGCTTTTTCCTTTTGCAAAATAGACATCTAAATTTGCATATCACTTCAAGTTCAGTGCTGTAAGAAAGCATTGTCAAAAGAGAAGGAGAGAATTGTGTCAGACCTTGAGGACTTCCTCAAGTTAAATACAGAATAATCAGAAAATAGAATTTCACATTTGTCTGTACAGTTTTCTTGATTAATGACTAATGCAGGGGTACATCCTGGACAAGTCGCAGGGTTAAGATACAGAGACAAACAAACCAATTGATCACAAGGCCAACTAAGAGTCTCCACCCAACCTAACCCCGGTCTGCATGACTTTGGACGGTGGGAGGAAGCTGGAGTAAACCAACACAGACACTCGGAAAACATGCAAACTCTTTACAGGAAGACCTCAGCCGAATCAGGAACCTTCTTGCTGGGAGGCGTCAGGTTCAAACCACTACACAACAGTGCCGCCCAATAAATATCTAACATTTCAGAATTTATTAAAACCAACTTTAAGTCACTAAATCAAATCGTTGCTCTGATCTTCTGTCTGTTAGCTGCAGATATACATGCTATCCCTTGTGGCGGCGTTAAATGACCCAGAACCCTGCCAAAGAATAAAGTACATGTTCTGCCATCAGGGAGATTGTTTGCACCAGGAAGTTTGGTGATAATTTCTAATGGTTAACAATACAATAATTGTACAAAATGAAGAGGAGTGAACCGCTTGGCCTGAGGCCCGCCGCGATGCCAGCCTGAGGCCATACTGCTTATTTGGTTTCGTGGCCTGACCAGCGGAGCAGCCGCTGAGCGGCACTCTCTCCCTCCGCGCCGCTGCGGTCGCCTGTGCTTTGTTTCTCCCTATGGATGGAACACTATTGTCATGGTGCTGCCACTTGTGTTTTGTGCGGCAGAGAATGTGTTTGAGTGAGAGAGAGAGTGTAATACCCTACAGTGGGGCGGGGCAGACTACACAGAGCCAAGAACAACAAGACCCTGGTCTAACATTGCCTCCCACCCTCCTTTCATCGCTCCCCTGCTTTTCACCTCATCATCTTCCTCCCCTCCCTGTACACCACCCACCCTCCTTCCCCTCATCCGTCTTAATGCCCTCCAAAACCATGAGGAGAGGTCAAGAGTCTGGATTGGACAGGAAATCACCGGGGTGTGGACCCCCGCCAGCCCTCCCTGTGAGCTGGGGTGGTCATGCCTTCAGATCTGGGCTTCGTCGTTGCTCCTTCCAGCTGATGGGGTGGAGCTCTCCCTTCAGGGTTTATTGTGTCACGCCGGGAAGCAGTGGAACAAACTACATCAGTATAAAAGCCCCTGCATGAAAACGTCTAAACAGGTTTTGGTTTCTCTTCCTCAGTGGGGAATAAGACAAATAGTCCACGCGGTGGCGATGCTCTTCATATCAGCAGCCAGTCGTTTTTACAATTCGCCAAAGTTTCGGTCATGGTTATTGTTATGAGAGCAGTTTGTGGTTGTGATCGTAGGGTTGTGCAAGTTCTCTCTCTTGCTTTCGGTGCGTGTTCGCAGCAAAAAATGTAACATGACCAGAGGAAGTCTGGTCTCGAGGTGGTCCTGAAGGAGCAGGGCGAGATGGTGGTCAGATCTGTGAAAAGACGGTGTCCAGGCACACATTCATAGGCGTGGTAAAGAAAGTGCTTCTGGAAATTCACTCAGAGCCGTCTGCCCCCATTGCTTGTCATCCCCGAACTCTACAGCACAGGTCGTCTGTGCTTTACAATGTGTAAATGATGTGAAGTGTCAAGTGCTGAATACAACTCTGAATGTGCAATGCTTTAAAGGAACATCTGCCAGACACAGTTTAGCGTTTTGTTATTTACCATAAAGCTGGCATCTTGCAACCACAGCTACTGTGTTGGCACATTCATGCTTCCTGTGTGTTTTGAGATGGACTTTAATCTACACTCCTCCTCTCTGTACATGAAAAGCATCCGGAATGTGACTTGTTCACAAAGTGGGTGGATGTTTACTCCTCTGGTGTGGAAGATTCGTGGGGATCTGTCTAATTATTGGTAATATCTGTCCACAGTTCAGTTTCCCGCCGCGCAGGAATGCTTAAAACCACAGTCAGTGAACGGAGCGTTGGTGGGGAACAAAACAAATCACAAGCTGCAGACGAGAGGGGAAATGTTGGCTTGCCTCCACTGTGGAACAACCAGTCACTACCTTTTTCTTCTTATCATCTTCCCCTGGCTCTGTGTTTGAGCTCTGGCATTTGTACAGGACACGATGTGAGCAGATTAACTGCGTCAGCCTGCAAAGAGTGTACATTGTATTTTAATGCCAGATTATATTTGTGCACTGTTTGATAATGGTATCTAGGGCTTCCCTACTTTAGATTTCACCTTCTACGTGTTATTGGACAAATGATTAACCTGCTTGCTGGAGTGAAACAATAAAGAAGAATTGCAGTCGTGGGCTAGAATGTTAGACAATATCCATCTTCAATTCTTTGTATATTTTCATGTTTTTGTTTTTCTTTGGTATTTTGTTGTCTTGGTATTAATCCTGTCTGATGAAAAACTACAAATTAACAACGGGTATCTACCAAAGTACAACTTTTTTTATAACAACAGTTGCCCTAAAACCGTATGTATTGCCTGAAGAGATAGCAAATACCTCTCAGATGCTAAACTTTAGGGCTCTATGAAAATACTTGTTAATGCCAAAATCCTTCTACTCAAGCATGTTGGGCCAACTCTGTGTGAAAACGGCTGACTGGCTCTACTTTGTGTGAAGTGATGGGGTATTTTCAGAATTTTTGGTTTAAATTCAACATCCAGTATCAACCAATCGAAAAATTGATAAACACCAAGGGGCCATCTCTTACGACTGAAGTGCTGACATTTTCCTGAGAGGTTGCCTGTAAGAAAGCAAAAGTCTGTTGAGTGCTCCGGACATTTTCTGGGACTTTTCTTGGCAGGCCGCTGGATAAAATTTGAGGAAAATTCCCAGCAACATTGGCTAATTTATGCTCAGCGTTAGATACGTACACAGAAACAGATGGAGCCTTCTGTCCTTAATGTTTATATTACTAACGTATTTATGCCCGTTTAGCCGTGTTTGTTGTTGTTCAGAAACTCTTAGCTCTTTAGTGCCCTCTTGTGGATGCAACAAATATGTCATGTGAAGGAGGCATGTGGGCAGTGCGTGTTACTTTCGTTCGTATCTTTTGTAACAAGCATAAAATTTGCCTTAAAAGTACAACTGAAAAATGTCTTGAAAAATTAACTATCATTTTAAAATGATAACTCTGGACCCAATGTTTCACCCACTCAGAGTTCATATCTATGAGCAGCTTAATTAAAACACAGCTGGCCATAAGTCACTAAACCTGTTGGATGTTGTACTGCATGAACCCAACGTATCTCTGGAAGGATGAAGGAACACATGTACACCAGGGAGCAGAGAATCTCTCTGAATGGATATCTGTGTTGTTGGAATAAAACCCTTTAATCACGCCTGGCTGTGTCCTTCCAACAGTCTGATGTTAGTTTTCCAGTGTTGATGTTTGATCCCTGCATTTCATAGACAGATTATCCCGGGCCGGGAGACGGGGGTGGGGGCAGTTTGTGTCATGAGTATCATTCCAGTGTCTCTTTCATAAGACAACCATTCATCTTTTTTCCCTTCAACTAAACGTTGATTGGCTAATGTAAGAATTTGTCGGTCACATATTGGTTTCTTGATAAAAATGTTATCTTTATGATTTTGAATTTCCCCAAAAAACGTTCTGCCTCATTTAAAACAAAACACTATTCACTTACAGTCGTACTAGTGACGTTACAGGGCGTAGAGTAAGACAGATAATCAACTGAATGCCGTTTCATCAGGCATTGGCAGTCAAGGCAAAGTATTTTTCTTATTAGCACATTCTTTTTGACATTTTTTTTATTATTCGCTGTTTTTTTTTGGTCCATTTCCTGTCACACCCTGTCAAGATTTCAGTCAACATGTGAGGTCACTGCGACCTGCTATCATCAAAAACCACACCCACACATTGTGCTCATTGGTGATTAAAAGAAGAATGCCATCCGCATTTATTTTTTTTTAAACTATAATATAATTCCACTGTCGTTGCATCCCAACAGCATCGTGGGGCTGGCCCCTATAAGTCTGCTGAATTAAAGACTCCTGGAAAGTGCAAATGAAGGGTTCAAATTTCATAGTGGGACAAAACTGAACCCCGACTTGTTCAGCAGGAGTGTGTGACAAACTATTAGTGTTAAAGGGGAGACATGGAAACAGGGCGTGTCTGTCAATTCACAACATTTTTCAGGTCTATTCCAGAAGCTTATAACTCAACCTTAACGATTCTCTGTTCTTAAAATTACCTATTCAAGTCTTTTTATGAAAAATCCTATTGACATTTAAATCTAAATCCAAACTCCAAACTGACAAATCAATGTGTTATCATGGCCCTGTCTCCCCATCAAAACAGGCACCACCTTCAGCTGATGAATCTCTTCCAGCTACTGAGCTCCACCCACAATTCGACAGGATTGGTTAGTTAGGTTTGTGACATCACAAATCCTGGGCGACTGCTTTTTTCCAGTCTAGCATTCAGACTTTTTACTGACTATTTCGTGTCCTGTGTTACCTTATTTTCTACCTACTCAACTGTCTATAAACAATAGTTGTCCACCAGATCATCTGTTGTGCTGTCGCCGCTCAGCCTCTGTTCTTGGTTGTCTGCCTAATGAGTGCTTCCTGTTTTGGGTTTCTGCCTGGCTTCCTCTTTCTTTGATTTATTGCTTCCAATTAGTGTCCGCTGTCTCTGCCTTGAAACATGACTAAGACATTTTCAAATTAAGTCCTCTCCAAAATTATCTGTTTAATATCTGTATGATTACATTAAAGGGGAATTTGTCAGCCGCCATAGCAGAGTTACAGGAACGTTTCAAGTGACTTTGGGGGAGACCGAGGTGGCCCCACATCAAACCAAATGAGCCCCTCCCCCCACCCTAACACCACCTTACATGACAGATAATCTAGTCTTCAACCAAACCTATAAATTGACAAAGCGTTTGTCAGAAACCTCATGACAAGGTCTGCTTATTAGGAAGTTTCCAACCATGGCATCATTGCAGTCTCCTGTAAATAGCCAGTTGTAGAATATAAGCCTACCTGTGGACCCAGCGGACCGATATCCTGGTCAGCTTGCTAACCGTACTGTTACCTGATGTACTTTACCGTTGGCAAGGTCAGTTTCATCAGCCACAAACAGCCCGTGTACTAATTACCCAGACAGAGCCTGCAGCACATACACAGATGTGTGCATGGATTCCTGTGGTGGTTCAGACTGTTGTATCAAATAACCATGAACCAGTGCTGAGTCACAAATGAAGAAGCTAATGCGTGTGAAAGGTTGACTACAGTCAGTGACACCAGGACAGAGAGAACGGACGTCACTCGTTATTGTAAGAGAGGAGAAGAGGGCTGTAGCAAGATGGTGGAGAGGAAGCTTTTTGGATAGGAGAGTAAGATAATGATCTTTTTGTGGCTTTTGTTTCCCAAGGCAGGAATGTTGTTTACGGGCAGGGGACAGCTCCTCAGGAATGCAGAATGCGTTCTGAGGAAATGGTTGTTCTCTCCAGAGGGAACGTCGACAGCCTGGCTGGAGATCCAAGGGGGAGAGGTTGACAGGGACGGACTTTATGTGGAGCACAAGGAGCCTGGTCAAAAGTTTCTTACAGATCATGAGATGAGACAGCATGTTAAAGCCTCGTTCAGCCTCAGTTTACTTTACGATAGTTTGATATGTAGCAGAACAATCACAGACTATGGAGTGTTTATAAAACAACATGACCACACATACAACAATTAAAGTGAGGTTGTATAGATCTAATATAAAGCACCAGTCTGCTACTCTGTGGTTTAAATATTGCCCAGTTTATATTGATTGATAGCCCAGAAGAACTCTGAGGTCCAGCTTGAACACTGGATATGAATTGGTTAATGCATTGACAGCCATTCAAGTGGTCCAGTCATTGAGTCTTCGGTGGATAGATGAGAGTGGTGCTTGTTAACCAGTAAGGTCCTTTATATTACGCATGTGAAGTGCAGAGAAGTATAGATGTCTTTAGAGTCCACGGTGCTCTGTATCTTAAATAGATCTGTATCATTTATGCAGGATCTCTCAGCCAAGGAGATTTTTTCTGTCCGTATAAATGGGCTGATCCAGGAATTTCGTTTGTTCGTTTCGCTTAATTTTTCCGAGCACCCAAAACTGAGAACTTTGGAAACGCCAGTGGCCGAGAGTTAATTTGGAAAATCCAGGGCTGAGTTTTCTCGCAGAAACAGAGATGTTAGGAAACAACATTGGCTTAGTCCATCATTGTTTCTTAATAAATTCTTATCAGTCACAACCCCACAGCCAGCAAAAGTGTTGTTAACACTGTTCCACCTCATCGTCGCTCCAATTTTTCCCCATTGTTGGTTTTCATTCGTTGTGTTTTTTCTGCAACTGAGCTGCAAATTGACAATCTGCTCCCTGTTAACACCAGCATTCATAAATGTGTTCATAAATGGTCATATGATATACATTTTCAGCTCCCAAGCTAAAACATCTGATCAGATTTTATATTGCATGTCGACTTGACAGTGACATTTCCAATGACACATTGTCTGAGGAACGTTTATCCTTTTAATGTGATAAGGATTTGACACCATCTTTTGTTTTATTTGATTTCTTACATTTTAAATTGTTTCGTTTTAAATTCACAACACCAGGTAATGGGGCAAACCTATGTGCTTCTACATGAAATCACATAAGAGAGACAGAAATTCCTCCTGTAAGGTAAAAAAAAACAATTCTATGATTTCACCTTGTCCATTTTAAGTAATTCAGTGTTGGGACTCTAATTATTCCCATAGACCTCCAGTGCCAGGATTCATCTCCCCCCCACTGACTCAATGGGGCCACAAATCTGGTTTGAGTGTTGGCTTTTGGCCCTGTTGTGACACGCCCCTGCAGCAAGCAGGAGTTGGAGGAGGAGGAGGGATTACCAGACCCACCATGTGGTGATACGGCCATCTGTTGCCTTTGTTTCCTACAGATGCTCAGAGAGAAGGACTATGCGTTCCTTTGCACTGTGGAGGTCAAGTCCATGTCACTGCAGACAGGTCAGGAGTGAGACCACAATCCTGTGATCTCATCCATCACAGGCAAAGCAACGAGAAGTTGTTAATTCAAGTGTTCTTTTACCGCTGAACACACACGCTCCAGGTCAGCTTATTTATAGATAAGTGGGGAATTGATAAAAAGACATGTAGGATTCATGTGTGTAGTCGATGCAGAAAGCTGTACAGCTGCTGGGATCCAACACATTTGCATCTGTGCAGTGGATCTCACACTGATTTTGCATTAGGGGGAACATTTGAGGACTGTGGGTACGTATTTTCCTCTGAGGCATCCCGTCAAGGGATTGGAGGCACAGTTTTCCTCCCCAGACTATGCAGACATGAAGTTGCTCCTTTCCTTCACTCAGCATCTTGTAATTTTTTTTTTTTTTTTATAGACATCTGCTGGCACTTTGGGCCTTAACGCTTTTCCCATCTGCCCCTGCAGCAGCACTGCAGACCAGGGAGAAATGTACGCTTTTCCCTTCAGACGAGCCCGGTTAGTTCCTTTGTGAGTTAAGGGGCATGAAAGAGAGTTAAGAATGTGCTAAGTAATCGCAATGTGACTTGCATCATGAAACCCAAGCGTGAGGAGACAAATAGCAACGTTGTTTAGTTTTTTTTTCTTTTACGTTATAAATGAAGGAGGGTAATGCTACTTCCACACATTTTTTTGTTGTTGTTGTTATTACACCTCCATTTTTACACAACGCTGGTCGTGTTTCAAGACTCCAGACTCTGTCCGATGGAAAAAGCCTAAAAGTCAGCACAGTTAACTGGAGAGAGAAATGCACTGATGGCATTTCCCTGGTAAAACCTCAAAGTGTTAGAACCTTTTCCCAGGTGTCATGTGACTTCCATTGAGGCCTTTTTGCTCAAGTACTACATCAGAGTTGTGAGGCACACAAACCTACATTTGCTTTCACCACTCTGAGTAAGTGCAGGGATGTATGCTTCCAATGTAGATTTCCATTCTTCTGTCACCCTTGGGTTTCTAAGTGGATCTGATGACGCCTCCTCCTGGCACATATCATGCAGGTGACATCATCCCAGTTATCCAGTCGCATAGCAAACCCTGAGAGAGCTTTAAATGCAACCTTGAGATGAAGGTATTTGGTTTGAATAGAAACATCTGTTTTTTTTAAAAGTTTAAACGAAGTCATGAAGTGCACCTAGCACTTTGTTCTTGACTTAGAGTGTGGAAGCTGGGATCCTTTAGCGTCGCCATACGTCACCACAAAGGAATCACAAGTTTTAGAGTATTAAAAAATAAAGGGACAGTAATGGAGAGATGCTTGCGAGCTAGTTCCGGCAGCCAACTTGAGCTGGGCTGATCCCATCATGTGACATTCATTACTCTCCACAATCATCTATAATACACACCCACCTTATTAGGCTGTCTATTTAAGCACAGCAAATGTCACTCCCATTGCTTGCCCTGCTGCTGTGTCAGTATCGCTGCCAGTTGCTTCAGCCCCGCCACCACCCCAGCATCCACCTGTAGGCTTGAACGGGGGGGGGGTGTAAATAATATAATATAAATCGATGTCATCATATCTGGTGGAATGGTGAAGTCAGAGCTTAGACGCCAAACACTAACATGTTCTGACTAAAGTGACACATGTAAGAGTGACAAGCGGATAAGGGATCTCAACATTATTAATGTCTGTATACCTACATCTCATTCATTCTAACAACAGAGCTGTTGATTTTAGCTGTCCAAATAAAATGTTTGCCTCCGAAGCATCTGGAGCACATTACCGAGAAACGCCTGGGTTTGATTTAAGCATGCTAGGCCACGGTTTGGCCTTTATCAGCTGTCTCCAAGATCCACCCGGCAGGAGTGCCTCGCCCAGTAAGGAAACTTTCAATGAAATGTTCTTGGACTGAAATTCATCTAAATATCAGGAAACTTAAAACAAAAAAGCTCTGTGTGGCTACGGCTACATCACACATGTTAAACGTTAGGTGTTAGATTCAAGAATTGTTGCTTTGACTGTTGTCTCGGATGTTTAAATAAATATACATGTAGAGGAAAAAACACAGGACAGGACTGGGAGAGTCTACTGCCATTCTAGCAGCTTTGCGAAGATGGGCTGCTCTGAGTTGAACGCTAATGTTAGCATGCTAATATACTTCATACAAATGTCCGATTCTCAGCTACATGGAGCATGACAGTGAGGGCCCTCTTTTCTAACGGCTCTGGTCTGGTTCAAGCAGTGAAATTTCTCATTCATTGTCTCCATTGACTCTTAATAAAATCCTCATTAAAAAGAGTTCTCAGGCTGGAATCATTCCGACCAGATGCGAGATTGATCAAGACTTCAGAGCAAAAAGAAATTTGGAAAAAGGGAATGAGACAAGACTGTATAAATAATTAAGTAAGGGTGGAGGAACTACGCATCCCATAAACCATTACAAATGATCCCTCTCCACCACACTATTTGTTGGGAAAAGAAATGGTGATTGTTCAAAAGTAGAAGTTACACAATCCTGAACAATCCGATTGTACACAACATGATTTTGGTGGTTGTGTTCCAACACAACATGATTTTGGTGGTTGTGTTGCAAAACAAAAAACTGTCTACCTGAAAAGTAAAGGCATCACCAAAGATTTACTTTTAGTGAAAACTGAATATCATGGTAATCTACTTCGTAAAGTTGCTTAAAATATTTCCGAAGAAATGGAACCAGGAACCAATCAACCAACAGAGCAGAGTTTCCATCCATGGAGCCACAGCACCGGCTTAAAAACATGCAGATAATAGCCTTAGCAGAATGATTACTCATTCCTTCACTTTCAAGTAAAAAATCTCTTTTGAGACTTCTGGCACGTTTTTCTTTTCTTTGTTTTATTCATTTAGGAATTACATTGCATCAGTGTTTACATGAGCAAAGACGTGGACAACAGCTCCTGGCTGTTCGTGTTTTGATTATATTCAGGAAAAACTGTGTCATAACGATAGTGACGTACTCAGCATGGATCCAAAAAAAAGGGGAGAAATAATAGATTGAAAGTAATCATTCATCATTGTGATGTGGATGGTGGTGGCATCATGAATTATGATTACAACTATATTATTATTACATAGATATCCAATATGCCTACTCACATATTCTTCTATTATGGCAATACCTCTATCGTTTCAATAGTCAATACTGCTCCCTTCATCTCTGACAGACATTTTTTGTATAAAAACTTAAACATTGACACTACTCTCCAAGTACTTCACTCTCTGAGGTATCTTTCTTTTTGTTGGTAGTTCTTCCTCACCCTTGCTGGGGGTTAAGGACACAGGATATTGCACCTTGTTAAGCCTATGAGGGAAATTGTGATTTGTGTGTACAAGTCCATTTTGATTGATTTATTGATAAAGTGCATGTGCTTCGGTTTCCTTGGTGTTATATGAATTATTGTAAATACATTAAGTATTTTCATTGCTGATTAATCCACTGGGTTTTATTGATTTATTGTGGAAATGTCAGACATTCAATCCCCCAAACATGACAAAGAGATAAAAAGACATGCTTTTATTATTATTTTCTAGGTGCCCTTCCCGTAAATCATGTGACAAATTACTAAGTGGAAATAACCGTCCTGTTATTTCAGACACTGAAACTAAAGCATAGAGCTCCAGCAGCTCACCAGGTCACACATGCATGTTAAGAAACAGTCACCTGTATGAAATGCCTGGCATCTAAATTATCATGTGACTCTGGAACATGAGAGGCCAGTGCCATTGTGAAACCTGGCTGGGGAATGTTTTTTTGCTGTGTTCTCTTCACAGTTTCCAGATTCAGTTACCAAAAAAACCACGTTCATTTCACGACACTAAACAGATGTTTAAAAGAGGAACCTTGGTGGAGGACAAGTCTGACTTCTTTGGTCTCGGTGAAACTGCGATGAGTGAAAAAGCTGACGTATGAGAAGCAGAGGTTTGTTCAAAGACAAACAAACAAATGTAGAAAAACAGCAAATTTAGACAGTGATGTGCTGACAGCTGCAGATGTAGATCGGTAACTGAGAGAACACTCATATCTGAGTCACACACATACACACGCAGGCCGGGCAGGTCACTCGTTTACTTAAGAGATCCGGAATCTGAATCAGCACCTTCTACCTCACCCAAAGAGATCAATCCCTCTTCCATCAAAGTGAATAATCTGTGTCTCACAACTGACAAAGAGGAAGAGCTTCTTGAGTTCATGCTTATTAATGCAACTCCACGTACACCTCTAAGGTTGAGACGATGCTAAAGATAGCCTCTCGTCTACACCACAAGTTTCCGTGAAATATCCCCCTCTTTAAATAGGATGAGTAATGTTACTGGAACAACTTTATTTACTGACTTACAGAGGAGTGGGAGTCAAATCCTCATCGTCTCATTTGATGTGGGGAATAACAAAATGTGTCAAGATTTAGGCCAGAACAGCAAAATATTGTGCGTTGATCCTCATTAATGTGTCATTGTGGGAGAAGTTTGCTTTATTAAAAAGTTGAAGGAGAAGACTGATAACCCCATAAAAAATTGTTATCTGCAAGGGTAACAAACTTTATCCCGATATATCTTGTTTGTTTGGTCTGAACAAAATCCTGATTGTGTCAATGAAAAGTTGGGGTTGTGTGCCAGACTACATCCTGAAAAAGTGGAGACGTAACCGCCTGTAAAACAGACTTAAAGCGGCTTTTATTCAGATTAGCATGTTCATTTGTAAGCTCGGGGGCCAACGGTGTCACTTCCAAAATGTTAAATTCCAACTCACACCGTACGAGTCAATCATCAAAGATGGAAAGTTAAAGCTGACGATTTACATGCTCACATAGGGTCCGATTGTCCAACGCGACCTGACTGCTCACGTTGCATGTTGCGTCAGTTCCTCCAGATCAGCTCTGGACCAGTGTTTTTGGCAAAGAAGAAGTCCAAGTTTGTTTGCTAACAATGCTAAAAAGAAAGAAACAAGCTGCCTTGATAATATGGATTCTTCTGGGTGTCAAAGAAATGTCGACATATGGACAAGCTGGTGGCTTGGAAGACGTGAGCATGCCTTGGCTATTGTGCGGAAAGAAAAAAAAAATTATGTTTGAGGCTGTTTTGTAATATATTGCAATGATATTGTAAATTGATAACTAGCTACACTCTGATTACTGTATCGTAAGAAGAACCTTCTTATCATATTTTTCTTTCTTTCTGTTCAATCGCTTCCAGCTGATATTTCTACACTGATCGCTCCTCGCAGCCCTTGTAAACTGCAAAACAAACGATTCATGACAAAGCAAAAAATTGCTCAAACTCTAAAATGAGTCAAGTGTCTCAGAAATCAAAAGCTTAAATCATACAGTGTATACCCGGCGACAGAGGGGATGGTGTTGTTATGTTTGAGCAGAATAAAATGATAATACTTACTACACTATATGGCTGTAACTTCATATGTAAAAAAAAAAAAAAAGACATGTGGGGAGTTTCAATCTTCTCACTAACTCTGCATAAAATGTAAAAAATATGACAAATGTAACATATTTTATATGATATTATGGCTACATTATCTTGACTTAGACATGGTTTTAAAGTTCTAGACAATGAACCAACTGTTTTTATTTTAACCCAATACATGAAAACACAAGGATCCGGTAACAAGAAGCACTTGTTTTTACCGCATGTCAAGTAAATGATCTACTACAAACAACGAAATGCCAAATTGATATTCTGCCTCTGTCCAGCATTCAAGTCAACACTATTTTTCATGCTTGACGGCTGAATAAATCCGCTCCTACATAGAATAAAGAATTGTTTTTCACCATAGTAAATGGAATCGATCAGCACAGTTGTTGACTCATTTCATTCACATGCCTACACATTAACACACACACACGCACGCACACACACACAATGACCCACTATTACATAGAAACATGTGCAAACTTGTGCCTAAACACAAATCATTCCAACAACTCGCTCCCATTTCAAAACGAATCCATAGGAATGTGTTGCATCTTTCAAGGCACTTACTTTATGAAGAAAAGTAAGACAATTAAACTTATTGACACGGAGTCATTAACATGTTGTGAGGTTTACACTGACCTCTGTATTGGGAGATAACAGGAGTAACATAAAGGAAACAAAGCAGTGAACACCTGAGCAAGTTGAGCCCTTAACAAGAAGCAGAGGGGGCGATGGTTAAATTCCCCTACACTATATCGTACAACGGACTGAAATACTAGTTTCCCGTCTTCTCTTTTCTCTTCACTAAAGTGACATGATAAAATACTAAAATGCTGAATGAAAAAAACAAACATTTGGAATGTTTATAAATTTGTTTTAAAATAATCGAAGCAACTTGAATCTGTCCCTGGAGAAGCCAAAGTGCACGATGTCGGAGAGATGGGGGACAATTTCAAAATAAAACCCGTTTCATGGCTTTCATGTGTTACGCTATGAACAATAAAGCACTGATCCACTATGAATTTGAAACCTATATTCTTATCTGAATGTTACAAACAACTTAACTTATGTAAAATGAAAAATATGCTGGTACACTGCCTATGTGATGTGTATTTCAGAACAAAAAAGTACAGTAGGTCTTTGCAAAAATATGACTTTGAATCCATGAAGGTGAAGCAGTGACTGGCTGTCTTTGTTTCGTCCAGTAACGACTGCTTCAGTCATCTCTTTTCAAATTGGGCCAAATACAGAACAGAACACGAAACGCCTCGATAGAGATTTTCCTTTTGTTATTCTCTGTGTTTTTTGGCATCTTGTGCTGGGCAGAGTTTCGGTGTCTTTAAAGGCAGTCGTACATGCGCAGGGTGCGCTCCAGTTGCTGGACAACACGCTGGTAGAAGGCTATCTGCTCCCTGAGGTAGGCCTGCATCATGTCCTTGAAGTCCACCTCTCGCTGCTGATGGAAGTGGCTCATCTCTGCCTGGAGGGCAAACCCGACCGTCCGGCAGCGTTTCCTAATGCCGTCGGCCTCGTCCTGGTCCATCTTCCCTTCGTCGGTCATCCGCTGGCTCTCTTTCACCTTGGCAAAGGCACCTGGGTCAAGAAAAAAATGTAGATACTTTAAAAACTCTACCAGATTTGAGGTGGTTGAAACTGAACTGAACATTGGTTAAAGAGTCAGTTCACCCAAATGCCCAGAACTCATGTTGTCATTTCCCTCTGTGACAGTGGTGGATCTTAGACTTTTCAAAACCAGGGGCCACGAAGGGACCACAATTTACACAGAGGGTCCAAGAAGTATATATCTAACATCTGTGCACAGTACTTGATTCAGTAAAATACACGTTTAAATCATTCCATGGTTACTGTTTTAGCTCTATAGCTTTGAACAAAGCCACCCATCATTGAATATATTCAATATATTGAAAATTGTTACTTGTTCAAGCACACAGTGAATTTCAAGAAGCCTAGACAATTTAAAAGATTAACAAATGTTCCTTCTTGTTAGTATTTATTTTAAGGGACTAGTTTCTTGTAAAAAGATTTCAGCTGGGGCCACTGCACCCCTGGCCCCAGCCCTGCATGCGCTCTTGCTCTGTGGTATGAGGTAATGCAGATTGATTCAGTTGATGAGATATCCATCAGGTTTCTGCTCAAACCCAAATTCCTCGGATATATTTATGATTCAGACAGAGCAGTTTGGTTTTATTCCTGAAATCCTGGTGTATTTCTGCCTCCACCTCCAATGAAATGCATATACAGTAGATTACCCCGGGAAAAACTATACAGCAACATGTCTTTACAGGAACATGAAGAGCTGGCTGGATGATTCACAGCACGTACTGCAAACAGGTGAAGTGCTTAAGGGAGGATCCCGATCAACAGGGACAATTCTCTTACTGCTGATTGCGGTTACATTTTTCTAAATGTCATTTTATGCTTATTATTTTATTGGGCTTTTTATTCAGTGAGGGGATGTGGAAATGAAACATGAAGAAAAACATGACGTGGATATCAGGAAAACCATAAATGTTTGAATGGCTGGATACAACTACTACTACGACTACTACTAAAACTGCTATTGCATTCACTTGAGGAAAAAACCCTTGCTGTTTTCAGGTAAAATGTGGTTTATTATAAGGTTTTTCTTGCTCTTTGGGTGGGGCTGTATTACAATATGATGTGCCATATGAAAACACCTAAGTCTATGCCAATATCTTCTCGGTGCAACTCTGGAGTTAAGACCAGCACCAGAAATGAATGTCTATTGAGACAGGGACAAGTTGTTACCACACTCACCCAGACTGACATGACATCACTTTCCAAGAGCAGAGCATAGCAGCCTGAGATGGTATGTGGCCACGCCACATTTCCCATCAGGTTCGCGAGTCTGTCTCAATCTCAGTCGAAACCAGACGGCACACAGATTTGAGTCAGATAATCCAGCCGGCAGGACTAGTTCAGACAAGCTAGTCCTGCCTTTTAACAGATCTGCTGCCGCTTTCAGGTATTATCCCTTGACTGTATCTGTGATCTCACGCCGCCCTGGATTTCGGGTGGAATTCCTGGCAGAGGTCTGGGAAAGCATGAACAGCATTTCCAATCTGTTCAAGAGAGGAGGCGTGCGGACTTGAGTCTGTGGTGCTGACCTACATTTGTGTATTCGGTTTTCCACTAGAGCAGAATGTGCATCACCAGATAGCATGAGTGTGGGACATAAAGGGAAAGAGCCTATGGTTGTGGGCATGGGAACGCAGTGGGGAATAATTGAGGGGGGGGGGGGGCATTTTTGGATCATCCAAGGCAAAACCTCATCGCAAAGAAAGCTTGAGTATCACCGTGTTTGCAGCTACAAGTGACACAATATCTGACAAATTAAACTTACAACATGAAACTTAACAGGATGAAAATTTGATTTGATTTGATCTGATTCCGCTGATGCAAAATCTCATCACTAAAAAGCTTGAAGTGTCCTTGCGGCTAAATCTGCTTTCTGACAAAACTATATCTACAAAACACATGCTACAAAAAGAGAAACTGTAACAGAAGCTGTGTAGGTTTTTCCTACTATTGTGCAAACCAATCGCTCTTTCCCACCATAGGGTTTCTGCTCCTTTTTGTTAAGTTAACAAATGGCCAGTGGTCTGGACAGTCACCAGATGTGTTTATCTTGCCTGACCAGACCAGCTATACCACATGTTTTACGGCTCACGTGTGAGAGCTTCACGGGTCTGTGCTGGGTAGATATCACTCTGGAGCGGATTGAGAGAAGTAGGAAGTGGTAGGAGAGGAGAGGGGAGGAGATGAAAGGAAAATGTCAATCTAAGCTTTTGCTAAAATCAACAAGTGAATTTGAGACTGGACTCAATTTGAATGATTTAAGCACATAGTCTCAAGCGCATTGCTCAAGGGCAATTGTGGTTTGTCCAAATCCATTTTTTGCGAGTTGAACGGTGGAAAAAAATGTCAATGCAGCAGGAAAATGGTTTAAATTCATTGTATTTAGTCCCATAATTAAAATGTGTTATGGGTGTAACCAATCAGAGGGCCATCTCTCATTCCCTTTAAAAGCCAGGTGGGGTTGGAGATTGGCAGATTTTCCATTATCCAGATTTTTATGATGGAACAGAGGGCCCCTTTTAAAAGGCTCGCATTTGTTCTTGAAGTTTTGTATTAGTGCTGAGGACATCAGACATTTAGGAGTCAGGCCTCTTAAGGTGAAACTAGTATAATACGTCTGTTGACTGCTTGTCTCAGAATTTTGACAGGAGAGGTTAATATTAAGAAGTCACATGCAGCTTGACTTTATTCCTCTGGCTAGCTAGTAAGCTGAAACAACATTTAAATGTCAGATTGGATTTAGGTAAAAGTCCCTGGCCATGGGCTGTGTTTTGCTCATTAGAAAGTAATCAGCCTTTTTTTTTACGTCTTCTGTCTACAATGATCACATTTCCAAACCAAAGGACGTTTTATGTAGCTGCTTTATGACCAGTCGTGTGCAAGACACAAATGTTCCCTGTAGCGGTGGGATAGAATAACCAGTTATGCGAAAGGCTGCTTATTGCTTCACAACCCTCTTGAGGTGATTGAGTTTGTATGGCTGTGAAACAGTAGCGGGCTAACGCGTGAAAGCACAGCCACGAGAATGTGATGACTTCACTTTTGCACTGCAAAACCACAAAACACCCACATTTTTCCTGCAGCAGTTGGAACTGGGCTAAATTTCTCTCTTGCAAAACAAAAAAGGGGAGATTATTGTTGCAGGCCATTTTCTAATCAAAGATCATGTGCAAGAGTTGAATAGTTAATACACTTAGACTAGAGCTTTGCATTACAATACCAGAATACAGTCAAAGTTCAAATAGTGAAAGTCGGAAAACCTTAAACTATTCAAACACTAAGAAGAGAACTAAAGCTGATTTCAGTTTTCCTGTATGCCCCCCTGGTAAAATGTCTGGAAAATGTTAGAGTGAGTCAACGTGAGATTACAGCAGGAAGATGTCTGGAAAATATAGTGAGCGAGTTGATGACGTTTTGTTGTGATGGCCGTAAAACTGGAAGAATGCAAATATCTCAGGTTAAAAAAAAATAATTGCCGTCAATATAAAATATGCAATTAAAATGTTAAATAGGAAAGACAACAAAATTTGAGAGCTTTCGGTGATGAAGGACGATTAGCTGTAAATAAACACGGGGAATTCATAGGTCATGTTCTACCTCCTGCATGTGGTACCCAGGACTACTTGGCCAACCCGGACAACCTGAAAATGTCTGGACCCAATTATCGGAACATTTTCCAGGGTTCCCGTTTTCAATACCCTCCTTGAATTTCTCATTTCTCTGTAAAATAACCTCTCTAGGAATCTGGTATTACGACTTTAGAAACGGGAGGCAATAACGTGACTGAGTACGATTAGTGGATGTTAAGTCAACAGAGACATTTTCAAACCGAGGACAAATGCTGCTTGTCACCACAAAACACTGAGCCTTAGGAGAGGGCAGTGAGTGTGTGAGCGCTGACGTCTGTGTCAAGCAGTGCAGTGAACTGATGAGATATTTGTTCATTGTTGAGCCCTCAAAAATGTGAATGAAAACAGGGGGGGAAACCCTGAATCATCTGTTAGGAAAGAAATGTTTTCTTTTCTTGTGTCCAAAAACTAAAAATGTTCAACAGCAATTAGTCACGCAGGCATTTACAGGAAGTGGTTAGTTGATGAACATTATTTTGTCTGTACTTTGCCGTTTCAACCCCCTGACGTTTCATTCGTCTGGCTTAGCATGGATGCCAGACGAACTTGGATAGACCTTGGTTGTAGGTCTATCCAATTGAGACAAGAGGCATTTCTGGTTCGGTTGAAACACGCCCCATAATCAAAGCCCTAACTGTAGCTAGCAATCATTTAACTATATCAAAATGTTGGGCTGCATGCACTCACTGATAGGACGATATGTTCACAAATATCCTACTGAGGACCCAGTCATTCCAGCTCACTAAGACTGCCTCCTTCCGGGCTGGGTAGACTGCAAAGGCCGATTCAAAGTGTGACGGTCTGGTCTACAGAGGCGTTCCATGATTGGCATAACCAGCTTGTCCCGCCCTTATCGTTGTTGCCTAGCAACATAGCTAAAATTGGACACGCCGAGAAAGTTTAGGACGACTTGACGCTCACTCGCTGCACCCCTACTTCTTTGAAAAGACTTTGTTAGTGAAGTGCAATGAATCCTTGGATATGTTGGGCCAGGAAGGATACCTTCGTTGGAGCCTTCGTTTCTCTGGGACTAAAGATGCATTTGTCAGCCGTATTTTTGAAGGAGCCTCTAAAATAGGACGGCTTAGTCACAATGCTTGGACGGAATCGGTCTTCAAATGCAGTCTTAAACAGACACAGAATTGAGACACAGCTATTAACTTCTCCCCAGCTGGTATCTCCCCCAATTGTGGTGATTCAATTTAAATGTATTGATTTTTCTGCTAAATTTTGACTTTTGTACATATTGGTGATATTTATGATGAAATGACAGCCCCGCTGACATTTAAGCATAATGAAGGGGGGAAGATAAATGGACAAAAGCAAAGGAAAGGTGAGCAGAAGAGCTGAAAACAGAGAGGGGAGGGAAGAGAGAAGAGAAGAGGCAGGAAGAAAACACAGCTCAAAGAATGCATGGGAGGGTCAGAGGGACTTTGCAGTAACTGCCAGCTTTTAAAGTGGGCCTTAAAAGCCTGGAGGATACACAAACGTAAAAAACCTGCTAAGTAGGCTACCAATAATGCGGTTTACAGCAGCCACCAGACCCATTCTGATCAAAACAGCTGAAGTTCATGTCTAAAGCTGCTCACAAACAATTTTAGCTGCCTCAAATATTCCTATGTCCATTTATCTTCCTCTAAATTTGACTCTTTTATTCTAAATTACTTCAGGGATGAGGAATGTTCAAAACAGAACCACCCTCTCTGGTCCTGCACGGAGAATCAGTTACCAGAAATGTTGAATATGTGTTCAGACCACTTCCTCAGCACTAGTTTGGGCTTCTCCACTACATTTTTGACCATGACGACAACAGCTACACACAGAAAAATAAGACGTGAAGCTTCTGATTACTCCAAAGCTCAAATTAAAGCCACGCAAAGACAGAGATGTATAACAGATGTTTGTTTAAGAAGAATCTGCTCTAAAACGAATACATCCTTCACGTTAACACAGATGGTGTTATAAATCTGTGTTTGTGTCAGCCATGTTGCCCTCATGATGTTTTTGTTTATCGAGTGTGGTTTAGCTAAGCACCAATCACGAAAGGTAAGTACAGTTTATTACAACTCCTAATAGCCTAATCGTGTTTATCTCACATTGTTCCAGAGCAAAGGCTTTTATGTAATCTCTTTCTCAGCCCAAGTTTCTCGGTTTGTATGAAAAAGGGTGTTGTAAATCACACGTTGGAATGAATGTGGATTTCCAGCTGACATCTGGAAGAAAATGAACAACTTTATATGTTTTGAGTCGCCTTTTCAAACTAAGCCCTGCAAAAATCAGTTGCGGTCTCACAGGAAAAGAAAAATAAATGACCATAAGTTTGTACAACTTAATTTGTTATGATTTTATTCATTTGTTGTTTTGTCCTGAAATCCATCCAGGTCCCTGCTTCCTGTTCTACTCCCGAATGATACTTTAACAAGGACTATTTAACAGTGTCAATGCCTTTGATACAGAACAGACGCATCATTTCCTCGGTGTGTTCGCCCTGAAATATTTTTCTCATTAAATTGTTTCCGTGAGAGGCCGCAGTGGTTTTAAAGAAGTGCAGGATGTTCCTATTCATTTGTTTAGCTCATCAGGAATATATTTTTCTCTTGACGCAGTGATTTGATATCCAACCTCAACTGACGCATCTACCTACACGTCCGTATGTGACTCATGTATATCCAGAACCGTTCATCTTATTGGCTTCACACTTGGCATGTGCATTGTTCAGGGCCCAAGGAAGGGCGGTGCTGAATTTGGTGGGATTTGGATACGCAACAGTTCAATATTAATAAGCTTTGAATAAACAGGCGACCAGTGCTCTGTAGCAGCGGCGGCTGGGACAACAGGAACATTCACTGCAAACCACAGCTGATTCTCCTGTTCGGGGTTTTTCGTTCTGAGTCGCCCTTTACTGAACTTTGAAAAAACAGGTGAACAGCTCTTTGTGGAGCAGCTTCGGGGATCTGTGGACTGAGTCCCACAGCCGGACTTTACTCGCTCCAGCTCCATCACTGCAGGTCACTTTACAGTTCCAGAAAGAAAACTGCAAGCAGCGACACCACAGGCTAAACAAACAACCCAGGGCAGACACTGCACTAGTCCTACACAATGAAGACTTGGTGAAAAGACAAACACAACTTTTAGGATTGCTTAGAAAGGCTCACACAACAACAACGGGACAGATGAGGATGACAATGCTCTGCTCTGAGGGATGGCATCTCTATGCCAACAACAAGCATCTTGGGGGTGTTACCATGGCAGCAGTTACAACTGGTGGACAGATGCTTTCTGACATTTAAAGCTCCATTTCTTCCAGGAAAAACCGAATCAAGTCAGAGTCAGTCTCAGCTTGAGGCTATTTTGGCTCCACTTTAAGTCGCACCGGAGGTAGAAATGTTCCTATCGCAGTATACAGGGCCACCACAACATTTAACCTGTGAGCTACACATAAACATGAACAAATATACATGAATAAACATGAATATAAAATAAACATTTCTGTTTTCCATTAATTAATTTCATTGCCGGCACTTTGAGAGTTAAGCAATCATTCCATCCTTCCATCCATGCTTCCTTCCTTCCTTCCTTCCATCCATCCAATCAGTGTCTTAAAACTGTGGGAAAAAAACAGAGCCCAGACGGGAGACAGAGGCCGCAAACCACTAACAGAAACCCCCAGCTGGCCTGGTTGGCTCCAGCTGAAGGGGTTAAAGAGCAAACCATTGAGCTGATATTTCTTACTAAAAATAGCAGCACATATATAGTGTTAATAGATTTCAGGGGCCGAATAATAATAAGCATACTTTCTACAGTGTGACTTTACAACAAGGGGGGGCTGTTTGATGCTGCTAATGGTGAGATTTTGAAAAACAATCCAGGAAATTCCCATATTAGCAGAGACAGGGGAAGTCCAACACAGATAAAAGGCGACCTAAATGAAATGTGTTGTGATCTTGAGTAAAACTGGGGATTTATTCTGGGTTTGAACATTGATGGGAACATTCTGAATAATAAAGTATAAGAGTCAACAAAATACATAAGAGGTCTAGTTATTTTGGGGTATATTTTAATGAATTATTGTTAAATAGACAAAATTTGAAAGATTCAATATGAGATACATGTATGTGGATTTGGTATTGCACTGGATTTCTTTATTTGCAAGCTTCATCACTTCCTTTGTTTATTTTCAAGTCAATGTGTTTTTTTGTAGGAGAGGACGAGGGAAGCTGTGGTGGTAAAAACCAACTTCTTGGAGACATCTGTAATCTGTGAAACAGCACTGCACTGGGCCAACACAGACAGGAATGCGGAGGCATTTGGATAGACAGTGTGTGCGAAGACGAGGGCCCAGGCTTTGTCAAGATTTATGAGTATGCAAACAGGAGGGAGAAAACGTTTGCTCTCAATAGTCACCACCCTCAGCAAAGAGGACCGAAGCAAACACAATAACATACAATCAACATTCAAAAGCGGCCATAACTGGGCCACTGCACGACCCTGAAACTCAGAGCATGCTTTCATTAGCCTGCGCTCACAGATTGCAGCTTGTGTACCTGCTGACAATGTGGTATTCCTTGTTTTTTGTAACCAGCATATGGAATGTTAATTTGGAACATGCTCGACTGATCATATAAAACACGCCACATGCTCTGGGTCACTACACTAAACTACATGGAGAACTTCAAAAACACACAGACATATCAGTGTAGCGTGTAAGCAAAATCCCAAAACTTAGGCAACCCTTTGTTATCGGAGCAGATAACAGGGAGCAATTTGAAAACAGATTTTTTCAGAGTTGGCAACAGCATTACTTTTCCTTCTAGCTGATGCTGCATGTGGTTTTGCAATGTGTTGCCATATGGGGGACAACTCACCTCTTGTCCAGATTTAGGTCTGGCTGGCGAGCTGGAGGCATCCCCAGGGATCTAGCTCATTCTCAAACTGAATTATGATCTGGTGAGGATCACAGAGGGTTTTATCCCACAGTCAGCAACAGCTAAAGGGGGCGTGGAGACAAGCGCTGCACTTTCTTCACCGACAAAATGAGTCAGGACTAAAGGAGAACAGAAAAAGGCTGGGGCTTTTTAAGCAGGAAAATACAAGACAGACTTTCACAACTTTTACTTTGGTTTTATCACTTAAAACCTTGTACTTCAAGATTTTAAACTGTACTTCATCTTGTGGAGCCTTTTCTAGCTCAGCACGGCCACATTTCTGCAGATCACATGCTCTCCAGGATTCAGGGTTAGGACAGCGTCTATAGACCTCAGTGAAAGAGACTAAAGCAATGAAGAGCTGAAGAGGAGGAGGAGAAGGAGAAGGAGGAGCACACCGGAAAAGGTTGACCTCAGTTCTGCGTGTTGCGAGTGTTGCCACAGCTGTATCTGGTTCAGCAGAACACAAGTCACATCAAGGGGGAGTTTGCTGGACCGGAAGGGAACCCAGCAGAGAGAAAAGGTCTCTGCCGGGTCAAAAACACTCCTGCTCAACCTCCTCCAGTAGAGTATAACATATAAACACTTCATAGAATAGTTATTAATATCCTTAACATGTTAGCGAGCTAATAAGGTATCTGTATGAAGACTCTGTTACTTCTGGACAGAGCCAGCAAGGCCAGTTGTTTTGTCCTGCTTCCTGTATTTGCGCTTAGCTAAGCATCTCCCAGCACAAGGTTCATATTTACTACAAAGACATGCTTAGAATATCAACCCTCTCATCAAACCCTTAGCAAGAAAGCGGATAAACATTTTTCTGTTGAAATAACTTTTCAGATACTGCACAAAAACTGCCAATATGCATACACATATAGCCACACACTGGAAGCCTTCAGGTTTCTGTTGTAGTTTGACCAATCACATTGAAACAGGCTTTGGTTCCCCGCAGTTTAACAGTCTGCATGACGAGCAAAGGCGGCGGAACATATTGACTGACATATAGCAGGTAAAGAGATTAGTCAAAAAGTCATCTGGATCCAAAACACCTACAAAAACTGTTTGTGTCTTTGTTTGTGGAGAAACGCCCAACTCATCTGGACTCGACGGCCAGTAAACAGTGTGTAAGGTAAACAGAAGACAGAGTATTGGCATAGAGATCTGCTGTGTACAAAACAGCACCAAAACATTGGCAATTTATTGTCAGGCGTCGGCTAATTTCGAGTCGCTAATGAATTTCCCTCTATCTGCATGTGTTTGGAATGTGGAAGGAAGCTGGGGTGCCCGGAGAAAACTCCCCCAGAGGAGGGAACATGGAAACTCCACATAGAGAGGCAGCTGCCAAAAGAGGGATTTAAAGCAACAACCTTCCCGTTGTAATAAGGAACAACTTAATCATGCTAACTTCCTCATTTCAAAAGACCTATTTCATTCATAAATCAAAAAAGGATGGCCTCAGATGCCAACACTTAGTGAAACAAGGTATCTGATACATAACCTTACTCTTGACAACCCATTTAAAGACTAGAACAGAGTATAGCTTAGCAGCAAAAGCTAAATTTCACTTTTGATAGCAAAAACCCAATGAAATGCAGACATATACTTTCCCCTTTTTCCTTTCTACCTATAAAGTGAGACTATGAACTGACATTGTGGTTTCAAGTCTTAAATCTCACAGACTAAAAGTAAAGAGTCATAAAGCCAGAAGATATTACTCATCAAAGCAAAACAGACTGAGTTACAAGATTCCCGTTTTTTAGAAGTTGCATACTGTTGCTTTTAAGAATGAACTAACTAAATAAAAGCTCTTGACCTAAATCTAATTAAGTAGTTAATATTTTGACTTGTGCTATTCGCCTCAGTAAATCTCACTCTAATGAAGGTGGATGGAATATGCTACAATCATATCAAAAATGAAATATCTGATGCAATATTTCTGCATATCAAACTGAACTATATCGACATGACCTGAGCTCACTGGGGCCGATTAATGATATCCATATTACATGAACTGACTGGACCTTCTGTGAGGGCCACCTGCTTGAAGTAGATGATAACATGTCCCAGCAGCACGAGTCCTCATGGCTGGCAGCCCTCTCCTTCCTCCAGGACCAACACCAATCAGCTGATGTGGTCACAGAGCTGACACAGAACACTGATATGTGTCTGGAGCCAAACTCAAACAAGGTTAACAACGGATAAGGCTTGAGTTGTACACCTAAAAGGGAACTAATACTTCACCATGTGGTTTATGAAAATCAGCCACTGCAAACAGGACCTTGACAGAGTTGTGTTCCTGTTATAGGACAATGTTTTTATGATTTCAGTTTATGATTGAGGACCGTTATGTTAATATGGGGGAAGGAAACAAGCCATAGATTCTAGTGGTGGTACATGCACAACAGTTTTCATCAAATGTTGAACGCTATCCTTCAGAAACACTGATAATTGCAGACAGGATTCTTGTAAAATAATGTATGATTCGCCAATTAGGTTTTCAGATATAAATGTGGTGGGGACTGCAAGGACAAGAGTAACCTGTAAACCCTAGGGACAGTATGATAATGAATAATAATGAATGTGCATTTTAAACTCTGATATCACCTCGTTTGAATTTGCAGCTTTGAAAGAGTGGAAGCTAAGTGGTACCACACAGGACAAGATTTGTATTTACGCAGCAGCAGCTGTGAATAGTCCGAATATATTCGGACTTCATAGACAATAAAACATGTATTTGGCATTAGGATTGCTACAGCATTTCTTGATAACACAACCAGAGCAGTAATAATAAAGATGTCAGCAAGTTGTCTCTAAGAATCATCAGATTAAAAGACCACAGGAATGCTAAGCACCCAGGAATAGGAAGCAAAATAAATTTGTATAACAGGGATTTTAAGGATTACAACTTTATGTACTGCTTAATGTTTACTACACGATCAAGTGATACTTTACTAACAATTTGCTCAAATGACATTTAAATGAAATACATGATGCTTATTTCAGTTTTCCTTTCGTCTATCGTGTTATTTAGGCTTTTATGTGTCATGATGTTGTGTGACATCACAACGCCCAACATTTGCATGATATACTTATCACTCTGGCACGTTGCCTCACAACAAGACCACGTAAAGGGAAAGCGAAGGCTGACATTTCCTACACGCAATGGAACAGGTTAACCAATCACAACAGAGTGGGCCAGCTGGCCAGTCAGAGCAGAGAGGGCTGCATCTGGGGCGGGCCATAAAGAGACAGGAGCTAAAACCACGTTTTTCTGAGAGATGCTGAAAGAGGAGCTTCAGCAATGAACAGTATGAGGAAAGTGATGTAAACCTTTTCAAATAATAACTAAAAATTCAAACGATGAAACTGAATATGAGCATATTATGGCTTCTTCGAGAACACTTTAAACCTATTGAACAAACCAAAACACTGACTAAGGTTAAATCGTTTAGTACAACCTTCTTCTTACTGCCCCGTCCTCACCACTCCTTGCCAGTGATACTCTGGTGTGTTTGTCACATCATGGCTGCTGCTTGTATTATTCCACAACAACAAAGCTCTGGGCTCATCTTGTCTCATCAAATTTTGAAGAGAACCAAGTGGAATCTAAGGTGAACTCCCACAACAACTAAAAACAAACCCATTTCAAATGTAATATTAATGGCAGTTTTGTTAAATCCTTACATAACGTCAATATTTGGGTAATACTGAATTGTCTAATGGCAGCCTGTGCTAGGTAATATAAGTCACACCCAAGCCCTAGAAGCACATAGTTTACTTTGTATGTACTTAGGGGGATATTGAATATTACACTGATGGTATGATTTTTTAATTGAGTACAGTATCTATATCTTAAATCATTGTTTTATTGACTTCATATTATGACTAATGTATGGTTACCGCCCAGCAAGTGATGAAGAAATGATTCATCTAATACTCCACCTTCCCTTCACCGACATGTTTGCACAGGTTATCAAAGTCCATCGTTCTTATGAAAGTAATTGACAGAGCAAGAGATTGGGGGAGTGTGTGTGTGTCTGCATGTTTGTGTCTAGATAGGTGGGGTTCAAGGAGGCGGTGCAAAAGGCCTCAGGAGATGCAATCAAAGACTATGACCTAATATTTTATCCCAGACTGACACATCAAGCACACACACTGTCTTGGGGTTAAAACTGTGTGTGTGTGTGTGTGTGCTTGGGTGTGTCTGTGTCTGTGTGCGTGTAGGAGAATGGAGATTCTGGAGGCAACATCCTAACCTAATCTTTCAACCGTGGCAAAATAAATAAAAGAGGCTGAGAAACAAAACATAATCATGGGCGATCCGCTCGGTCTGATCCCATTAGCAGACACTTTGTATATTATCCTTAACTGCAACTGATGCTTTTGCAACACTTTCCCAAAGCAGTTTCTGCTTGTCATGTTACAACAACATGTAGGATAAGCAGATACACAATTTCTCTTGTTGAAAACTTGTTATTGGTCGTCGTGTATGAGTATTACGGTTCAATGATAAACTGCTAGAACTCTGAGGACATCCACCAATAAATTAATCTATCCAGTGCCTGATGGATGTGACATGAAAACATCAGTATTGGGGCAGATGGTTGGAAAGTTATCACTTTGTAATTTTAAATGGTGAGCTGATAGGGGTTATATTCAGTTGAAATATGAATGTAGTTGCAGGAATGAAAAACGGCTGGGAGGCTGGGGATACTTCCAAACATCTGTAGTGGTCATTGATGTAATCATCATTCGGGTATTTTATCATTTTAGAATTTTTCTGCACACACAGTAGGAAAACAGAGAAATCCCTCACAAACTGACAAAAGTAATGGGGAGGCTCATTACCTTTCTGTAGATGAATAATGTCAGGGAAGTTGGCAAGCAGGCCTTGGTAGAGTGACAGCTTGTCCAGCATTTGGAAGAGGTCATACTTAGGTTGCTCTGCAAACAACTCTCCAATGTTCTCGTAGGTGCGGCCTGTATGGGAGATGGCGTTGTTGAGGGCGTCTGAGCTGTGGGGAGGGTCCAGCATGAAAGCCTGGCTGACGGACTGGAAGGCATTTCCCAGCCGCTGGAACTCCTTCCTGAACCCACCCAGGTGTTTACGCACCAGCTCCGAGGCAACATGTGTGAGCTGCATCACACTGTCGTCCATTTTTTTAGCGAAGGACTTGAAGGTGTCGACCCGCTCCTCTACATCCTGAAGGTCCTGGTGCTCGTTGGGGATCTGGAGGGTCAGCATGAAATGGGCGCCCACCAACTCGTCCTTCTCCGCCCGCCTCTTTCCCAGTTTCCACTGTTTGTCGTCAGCGCACATTAGAAAGTGCTCAAAGCCTTCATACTGAGAGAGGACCGGGTGGCTGGTCATGTGGTTCATCCACAGAACCAGTCGTCTCTTGCGCTTCTCGATGAAGTCTTCCTCAAATCGCCCCGTGGCCTGCTTCTCAGGCAGGTGAGGCACAGAGATCACAGTGAACTTGTGCAGTAAGCGGTTGTACAGCCAGTCAAAGTGTTTGTAGCGTCTGTAGACGGGACGCCCTGTGTGGCTCGGCGTGACCCGGTAAGAAATGTAGGTCTTGATGCCCTTGAACTTTGTCTGTTTTATGGGGTCTTCAATTGAGCAGGCGAACGGCTGTGGGCTGGCCTTCCACAGGGGTCCAGCAGGGCCCATGTCAATGGTGTATGACTCAGCTATCTTTGCCATCATGGGTACATCGCCCAGAACAAACGCTTCCACCCCTGAGCGGACAAAACTGGAAAATCGATTCAAGTTCCTGCCCACCATACTGCCTTTCCTGGAGCTGGAGATGCTGTCCTGTCGCTCCATGTGCGGTTTGGGCCGGTAGTGTACATTAGGGTTGTTGGACAGTGGGCTTTGATGGGCATGTCCATTAGCCCCAGGGCTCCTTGAGTAGTCTGCATCCTCCACCACTGTGGACCTGTCATCCCAGTCGTCCCAGTCATCATCTTCGTCGTCATCAAACGACTGCTGCAAATGAGGAGGGGTGATGGGAATCGAGTGGATATAGGAGGAGTCCTTTCCCAGAGAGCCTGCTGGGCTGATGGAGCAGTCAGTCACATTGGAGTTTGAGCGAGTGCGAATGATTTCCACGTAAGACGCAGGGAAGAGCCCCCTCTCCCCTTGGCTGTTCTCCCCCTTGAACCAGCCGTCCACTGATTTCTCATCGAAGATGACCAGCTCCTCGCTCTCCTGGATGCTGATCTCCTCTTTGTTTTCACTTTGGAAGGTGTAGATGGCTTTGGCTTTCACTGACATCGTGATACTCAAGTTGGTCCCAAACCACAAAGATTCTACACGCACATAGTGCCTAGATTGTACTGATGCTCCCGTGTGGATGCATGCTGTGTTGGAAACTTCTGACACAAGCTCACTGTAATATTGAAACTGGTCTCAAATTACATGGCAGCTGTTGGATCAGGTGTGCAGCGGCAATATGACCTTTATGTAACTTTAATGATGTGAAACTTTAGCAACACAGCAGAAGTGAAGAGTTATGTAAAACTAACAGCAGAATGAAACATACCCACTGTGGCCACTAGCATCCTCAGCCCATCGAGGCTGTCGCTCTATTGTCCTTAAATCTATTGTGTTTAAATATCCGACAGTAAATTCAGGCTGCAGAGGCTCGACAACACATCGACTCCCTCACAACAGGGAGACTCGCTGCCTCATCCCGCATCAGAAACTCAACAGGTTCAGAAAACAAAAGGTGGTTCGGCCAACAATCTCCTCGGTGGTTTTAATCCTCACAAAGTGGACACCGGCGTCACGTCGTTCCCCCGATTCCCCGGACACTTGCTGCTCGTTAGCGGAGCCTGGAAAGGATCCGCGGTGAAAATATCTCCAGGACAAAGTGGCCTGGCGTGAGGGGAACCGCAGGGATGAGTAATGGCATCCCTGAGCTCCACATTCTCTCAAACTCGCTGTGTTTTCCTTGTAAACAGGTTCCTGCGCATCTCCGGGCGATCCTCGAGCATATCACTCCAGAGCACAAATCCGCAGCGACCAGGTCCCACAGACGATCCGCACGCGGGGATGTTTTTCTGGGTTTATTCCTCAGCGCCGCAACAAAGTAACTCTTTCCATGACGTGAGGCTCGAACAACTGAAGAAAGCAAGTTCGCTTTTTTTTTTTTTCATCGGCCCCTTTATAGTCTGCAGTAGAGGAGCGAATGGCTCAGCAGTGCCCCCTACAGGAGACGCTGGGGAAACCCACAACACCAAGATTCAACCCATTCATTATTAGGTGGATAGAGTAATAATGGTGGTGATAAAAACGTATTACACATAATAATGATTATAATAATAACATCAGGATCATCATCATTATAAGTTCAATTACAAAGTTCATATTTACCTCAAGAAGTTGCAAACTGCGTCACACAAACATTGACCTGCTGCTGTACTTCATGTTCTTCACAGATATTCCTCAATGTAACATGAGATGATAGATTTCAGTATGAAATTTTGTCCGTATACTGTAATGTCATATATAGAGCACATAAGTAAAATATTTTTAATTTTCTTTTTTGTGTTTCTTTTTACTTCGACAACACTTCATGGGAAAATACTATATTTTTACTCCACTTTGTTCATTTGAGAGTTCTGTTTACTCTTCAGACTCACCTTTAACCTACGCAGTACACAACAGACCAGCATAACAAGTCAAGCCCGTTGACTTCTGATACTTTAATAACTGTTACTTGAAGGTAACCGTGTCACTCTAAATGGTGATCATATTTGTAAAGGGATCCTTTTACTCTCGTCATTTTTACTTTAAAGGATCTGAATACTTGTTCCTCCAGTAACAAGAAGGATACAATAATATAATAATTGAAGAAATAAGTATTCTGAGTCACTTTTTGAATTACACACTCACTAAATTTAGTTGATAATACATACGAACGTTGAAGTCAGAAGTACCATTGACAGATATTTAGTTTGGTAATGATGCTTTTACTTAAAAATCTGAATACACAATTTACAAATACAGATATACCTGTACAAACACACAGTATAACCATGGATTTAACAAACACCTCGACAAATAAACGGGCTTCCGTATAAAAACCAGTCAATCAGTCCAGACAGAAATGAGTCTTGTGTAATGATGTAAAACCGTCACAGGGAAATAGATTTTTAATTTTTTTACAGTGTGTTCAGGAAACATGATAAAATGTTCAGAGTAGTTGGTTTGCAATGCAAGTGACGCTGCTCTAACTCCGGGATAGTTGCTGCGGTTGGTCGACCAACGACTTGTCTCCATTGGTGGGAAGATGTCAGCGTGACGCCTCCTCCTCCTCCGCAGCACCAGCACCAGCAGCTCCACCAGCAGCCTCCTGCATGTCCCAGGTATCTGAGCGTCTCACTGGTTTCTGCTTGATTTTCCCAGCACAGCCACTGCACCCCGCGGAAGCTGGGCCTGCTTCTCACGTGTGGCTGCGAGAAACGAGCCCATGACTCAGCGTCGGTCGACTCCGCGTTGTCTAGTCGGCCCACACTATGCTAGCAGCTTTAGCATCATGCTACTTGCTAATCTGAACTGAAACACTGGGATTTGTGTAAAAAATAACTCCAGATGTCTCCCGAGTCAATCCTCCGCGTGAGATGAAAGCATACTGGTGTCACTGGTTTCTGAAGGCGCGTGTCGTTCTCCTCTGCGTTAATGACCTCGTGCCAGTGATGTTATATCGTGTTGTTAACACTTAAGATTTCAATGTGCCCAACCTTTTATGAACAGTCTGTGATTACACATCACCAACACCACAGCCCCTCCTCCCCGCGCGCGACAAGTATCTAAGTTTTCAAATGTTCTCTGTACAAGAGTCTTTATTCTATACACAAACAAGTTCTGAGAGATTGTCAGGCTGTATTGCTCATACATCAAGTTTAAGATCTGTCCAGAGGTTCAGTAATGTTCGAGATTGTGAGGGATGTTCCAGAAGATTGTGTTTCTTGACTCAGTATATGGTGGGGTTATTTTGATTTGTTTAGATCTGCTTTAGAACATTGTCCTGTTGTAGAAATCCGCCTCTCCTCAAACTGTAGTGTTCCCTCCCTTTTTCAACCGTCATGCTTGACAGCTACAAAGACGCCACGTTTTCCGCTATCGACCTAGGACCCATCTTTGATTAATACCCCCCCGTATTTCAACTTCATGAATTAGAGTCTCACTCATACGTCATTCAAATCCCAAACATGATTACTAATATTGCCTCTATTCAAATTTTCAGGCTTGCATGTAGTGATCATTCATGAATTATGAACCACATTACTTGAAAAATATGCCATTAACCATTGTTTTGTACTGATTCGCAGAGTCCCCATGGATGACCTGACCAAAGCCCTCTCGGCCAGCTTTGCTGTGTCCAAGGAGATCAACAGCACAGCCGCCCCACACCCTCGACTGGCCCAGTACAAGAGCAAGCACAGTGTCCTGGAGCAGAGCGAGCGGCGAAGGCGCTTCCTTGAGCTGCAGAAAAGGTCTGTGTCCCAACAGTTTACACCTCTATATTCCAATGGGGATCTTTAAAGGCAACACCACAGAGAGAGGATCTGAATGAGCCATTCTTTTTCATGTCGTTCCAGCAAAAGGTTAAACTATGTCAACCATGCGCGGCGACTGGCTGATGGGGACTGGACAGGGGCAGACAGCGATGGGGAGGAGGACATGGAGAAACTGGAGGAGGGGGAACGGGAGATCGACAGCAATGCAGAGGAAGATGGGATGGAGATCGAGAGGAGGAAGCTGCCGAAGCATTATGCCAACCAGGTCGGTGTTTGACGTGTTGTGACTCAGGTGTTACCCTTAAGGCCGGCGCATGCTTCTGCAACTGCGTCGGCGGTTTTTCACGCAGCTGTGTCGCAGGACTCTTTGTCGTTCATGCTTCCCCAAGCGTTGCGCGTCTTACAAAGCAATTCCCCGCCAGAACACTAGGCGGAGTAACGTTTTTTGTCGAAGACGACCTTAGAGAAGCCTTCTTTCTTTTTCGTCGATTGTCTATTTACATAGCCACTGCGGCTCCTCGTTGCCTTTTTCTGGCGGACAAATCCGCCAGTCAGTGACAGGTTGTACAAGTGATCATACTTTCAGATCTCTTCTGCCAATCGCTCTTCTATTTGGTCCATATTCGTTCTTCTAAATCTTCCGTTGTTTCTGCCGGTATTATGTGGCATGAAACCAGAAATGCGACTCCGGAAAGGATGTAGTTAGCCGACCAATCACATCCCTTGCGGGCTGCGTAAGGCTCTAAGGAGCTTTGTCGTATAATTAGAAAAATTGGGCGACGCACGTAAGAAGACATACATAAACACGTAAGGGGCCCGGAAGGGCTCTTGCGCTTGCGGGCCCGTGAAAACGCAGAAGCATGCGCCAGCCTTAACTCATGTGTGAGGAACACTTTATTCCTGTCCCTTTTTGTTGCATTCTTTATTTTGTCCAGCAGAGGGCACATTAGGTTGTAGAATTACTCCCCTGCTCCCTCATCAGCCCTTGTAAAAAAATCACACTTCAGTTGACTGCTGACAGACTCTTCCACAGATCTTGATGTCTCCTAATATAATTTTTGATGAAGACGAAGCGCTGAATTTGTTTCCTCTTCCTCCTCAGCTCATGCTGTCAGAGTGGCTGGTGGATGTACCATCAGAACTGGACACTGATTGGTTGATGGTGGTTTGTCCTGTTGGGAAAAGATCTCTCATTGTTGCCTCCAAGGTAGGAAACTGTCACTGTTCTTTAAGCTATGTCACACAATCTGCCCCTAGTTCAAAGATAGTTCACAGATAGAAGTGACGCCCTGATTATCCAAGAGTGAATTTAGCAGGTTTTATGTAGAGATCATTTCTACGTGTGAGTGATAAGAAAAGGGCAGATGAACAAAATTGGCTGATCTGCGCTTCTCACTCAGGGCTGTTAACACGGCACTTACATTTTTCTTCATCTTTAAAGTTCAATAAGTGTGTGATGTTTCCAAAGTCAGTAAGTAATCAGGATTAATAACCGTGATTACATTTTTGCACAAAATAATTGTGATTATGATTTTTGCCATAATCAAACAGCCCTAAAAGAATAGAACGCCGAGGTGGTGAGGAAAGTGTAAAAGGAGAAGAATCCAATGCAAGTTGTACCACACACGGACAACACAAAGTGTATTAAGCCACAGTGTGTCGTCATTCAACTGGAAACAGGAGTTGACATCATGCTGATGCAAACTTGAATTGAATCATTAGATCTCTAAAATAGGAACAAAGAGTAACCATTTCTCGCTAGTGAAAAGAAGTGCATAGAGGCTTTAATTTGTGTTATATTTTTTTATTCCATATCAGCAACAGCCATGACCAGAGGTTTTATGTTTCGAGGTGGTGCAGATGTATGTCCTTCTGTCCGATAGCCATGAAGCCTCTGGTGTTTTGGCATACATCTTCACTTGGACTCAAGGATGAACTGATCAGATTTTAGTGGTAGAAAAACAGAAACACATCAAACTCTGTGAAACTCACGGTGCAGGGGGAAGATGTTGTGGTGTCTTTAGTCTCTTCCCTCATGTAACGTCTCTGGTCCTGCCTTTTTCTAAAGGGTTCCACTGCGGCCTACACTAAAAGCGGCTACTGTGTGAACCGTTTCCCCTCCCTGCTGCCTGGTGGGAACCGACACAACTCTGCCATGGGAAAGGGTAGGTGTCCTGGTTGCACAGGGGTCACTGAAATATACTGACTGTGTATTTTCGAATCAGTGTCTCTCTGACAGTAGATTCTTCTAAATATGTTGACAACAACCCTCATTTCTCCTTCATGAGTCAAATGAGACAATATTTAACAAGGACATCATTGGCGGACTCTGAAATACTTGCATCAGGTCAGGAGCTAATAGGCAAGTGAACTTAGTAGCTTCTCTGCAGTTAGATATAGGCAGGTAGGTTCTAACACAGACTTTCATAAAGGAGCAGCCTAATTAATGAAGTAATAATGATCATTTATTATTCATTGGTTCTACAACACATGATGACATTTATTGAGATGTAGTCTCAGTAGCTCAGTCAGCTTCCTTAACTAACCGTGTGCTTAAGATAAATTAATTTACTTTGGTGCATTAATCATGTTATTCATGCTAAGCACACAACTTTATAACCACACACTTTACAGGTCCTGTGGATTATCAATGGGTCTATGACCGATAACTGCAGCCAAATGTCGTTTATTCATTGTCGTGCACAGCCTGACACTGAAGATTGATTTGGGCTTGAATAAAGTCTGCTCAGTGACACCAGCTGTCTGTTGCTTTGCTTATTTTGTGTGATAAGTATTTTCAAATTACACCACCATGGCTGTGGGCAACAAAACATACAGCAGATTAAAGTCAGCACCTCTCTGGCACAGTCCTGACGTGACTGATCATTACATGGGCTGGGCTGTTGTACAAAGCTGTCTCTGATACGTCAATCAATCGGACTTTATTTGTGCAGCAGCTTTTCTTTTCAATCAATGCAACACAAAGTGCTTTACATAATAAAAGCAAAATAAACTGGATCATTCAAGCAAGCAGGAAATTCCAGTCATGATAAGGATTGCAAATTGATAATGTCACTATAAAAAAGTGTAATTTTGTCAAAACAAAAATATAAGGAAGATTAAGATAAGATTTTATTTCTCTTCCTTTATTCCTCAACAGTATTTCTTGTTGATATGGTCACATTTAGTTTTTAATTAGCCATCTTGTTGCTGCCTCATCTTTGCCATCTGTTAAATATTACATTGCATATCATTTAGCTTACGCCTTTATCCAAAGCGATTTCCAATAACTAATAGGGGCAATTTGGGGTTCAGCGTCTTGCCCAAGGACACTTCGGCATGCAGATGGGAAAGACTGGAACCAAACCTCTGACCTTCTGGTTGGAGGAAGACCTCTCTATGCCTCAGCCACATCCTAAAATAATTTATCTTGTGGATATAATGTATATTAGGGAGTAGTGTAAAAAGGCAATACAACTACAACACACAGTGAAGAGTTGATATTGTCAACTTGTATTTGTTTAGTGGCATGCACGACTTATTCTAGTCTTTGGAGCTAAACTGTGTGGCAGAACTTGTAGTTCACAGATGTCGCACCACGTGTTGGTTGGTGTCTTGAAATTCTTCTCGTTGGTGTTTGTTCCAAAACATCTAAAAGGATTTGCACATCCAAAATGAGTTATTGGAATCATTGGGCTACTGGTAGAGATCAATGATCACATCAAGCATCCTGCAGGTGTGAATTTGAGATACAATTCAGGAGTGAAACCCTTCTTATTGCTTTTTAATTAGTCGGTAATAGTTAAGCGTACACGTGAATTCTGTCTGTGTGTGAATTGGTCTTTGTTTTTGCCCCACACAGACTACACCATCCTAGACTGCATTTACAGTGAAGTGGACAGAACGTACTACATCCTGGACGTCATGTGCTGGAGAGGCCACCCTGTGTACGACTGCCCGGTGAGTCTGGCTTCAAATCCTCCAGCAACCCAGGAATGCTTGTCTAATTGCCTAAGTAGCGAAGTCTGGGCCACAGATGTGCTTCTGACCACGTTGCCCATCTCATTGCCTCAGTATTTGAAATGGGGGGGAGGTTTTGTTTACAGTGCTTGTTTTCTCATCAACAGACCGAATTCCGTTTCTTCTGGCTTCAATCCAAAGTCGAGGAGACGGAGGGCCTATCAGAGATCGCCAAACGCAACCCTGTGAGTACCCGCAACAGGAATAGAGCCTTTCCACGTCATGCCCCATTTTCCTTTTCTTCTTTCCTGTATTCTGTATTTGTGTTGTTGCTGAAGACACTATATTGCATTTTCTGATTGTTTTATGTCTTGCTGCACCTTATTTTCCTAAAGGGGAAAACATAAAGTTCCTGAACTTGAACCTTGGAAAATAAGACAAATGAAAAATTTAAGACATACTCCTGTTACTGTCTTGGGGACTAATTTTGGACTAAAATTATACAAATCTTTAAGATTATGGAGATTAATTTAAGCCCCAGTAGACACTAAATCAGACCCTGTTGAGTAAATTCACTTAAGGAACTATTTTCTCACATTTGACAAGAAGACAAATTCTATTTGGAACTAACAATGTGGTGTTCTGTTTTTGTTTGGTCCTCCAGTTCCGGTTTGTGAGCCTCCAAAGCACAGCCTGCACAGCAGAATCCATTCAGAAAGCCCTGGCTGCTGAGTACAGCTTCAGCGTAAGAGCAGTTTCTCTGCAAACACCTTACTGTTGAGTAAGATGAACGCTAGGGTTTTAATGTCTGATGATGTGCTTATGAAAAAAATCTTAAACTGCGTATGAACAGACAAACAAAAATACATTCAGAAATCCAAACTTAGTTTAGTTAACATCAGGCTTTGATAAATCTAATGCTTAATTTGTGGCTGCAGGTGGATGGTCTCCTCTTCTACCACCAGCAGACCCACTACACTCCCGGCAGCACCCCTCTGGTTGGCTGGCTTCGCCCGTACATGGTCACTGACATCCTGGGTATAGAGGTTTCCATCGGGCCGCTCACCACCAAGCCTGAGTATGCCAGCCACCAGCTGCAGCAGATCCTGGAACACAAAAAAACATCAAGTGAAGTCCGCCCAGCCAACAGGAGCGGCGGCTACGAGCTGGAGCACCTGTCCACGCCGATCCCGGACAGTGAGGACTCGCTGAATTTCCTGAATCAAAAGCCAATAAGAGAAGCAAACATGGAGGACTGATTGGGAGGCTTAATGAGATGCCAGTAGCTTACTCAGTGTTTCTGAGTGGCGTTGGCCCACATATGGCTCTTTAGAGTCTCTGCTGAATGCTTCTGCAGATCAGACCTATTGCAAAGCATGAATAATTCTAATCAGGCACTGTTCAGGATGCCTTTAGAGTGCAGATTAGTAGAGCTATGTTTTGTGTCCATTTTGATGTGGGCTGAAAACATTGATATATCTACATCAAAATGCAGAACTTGAAATCGGTTCATTTCCTTAAGAAAAACACAGGATTCAGCCACAGTCAGTCCGTTATGCAGATCCTTTCATAACACCATAGGTGGTGGGAGGGATCCAAAAAGGACAAGAAGTGTCTTATTTCATTTTGGCACATTTAATTATTTCGTGGTCGTTTTTTTTTTTGTTGCTCTGCATTTCCGATCTCGCATAACATCTGCACCTTGCTCTTGTCATTTGGTATGTTTCTTATAACCGGCATCGACAAACATTCACTGAAATCACTCGAATAACAGTAACGGAGAGTATACGATTCACTTAGCCGTATGGAAGGGGAGATGTCTCCGAGTTGTGACCATGAACAGCAGGATCGGCATAGGATTTTACTATTTCAAAAGAAGTTTAAAATTGTTGATAAGGGTTTTTTTAAAGTGTATCTTTCTAAATAAAAGTTTTTTTAAAGGACTACGCCCCTTCTCTTTGTTCCCAGGTTTTTTTTAGTTTTGTTAGAGGGCCAAAATCATTTGAAAAATAGGTCCATTTTCTAGAAGCAACTTGTTACAAGGAATTCTTACATGATAATCCAAGAAAGTCTTCCGAACAGAAATTTCTCTGGATACATCACGTGCTCATTTAATTGGCTTCTGTTTATTTTTAACGTTTAAGAAATATCAAATGATAAAAATAAAAAAAACTATAATTTGATAGTTGATTTTCAAGTAAACTACTAAATAGTGTTAGTTCTGCCATATATTTAGACTTGTATATAAAATAAAATTAACTCGACTTAAAGTTTAGGGACAGATTTTAATATACTCCATGTCTGATGTGTTAGATGTTATTAGTTAATTTGCAAAAAACACTACCCTAACCTGACAGTACATGCTCTGTCACTGTACCTGCAAGTATCTGATGTTCCATTGATGGTAAGTTGTGACTCATACGGCTGTTGCCAGCTCTCATCAGCAGAATTCAGCGTCTCTTCCCCTCCGCACTGAGGTCACTGTGAGATTTGCGTAACTGAAGAGCCAGGTGGAAACTGTCAACAGGAAAAGATGTGCGGATTGTCTGGCAGAGTTGTGAACTTAGTTTCAGTGACTTGTGCCGGCACATCTTCTTTAACACCCCCTCAGGTGATCAGATCTTTGTTGTTTGAAGTCGTTTACAATATCTTAGGAAGGGAGGTGACCTGCTTTTCCTTTTCCTTTTGTTTCCCTTTGTTACGAGAAATTACAGTGTGTTGTGGCTTGTATCAACTTTAAAAAGTCCTGTTATTAACTTCTACCTTGATATGTTGAGGTATATTTTTCTGAATTTATTCTTGACAGTAGCTGATGGTAGAGTTAACCTCTGGTTCAGACATTGTCTGTTGGTTCAGACTCAGATAATTATTGGTTGGATGCCCATGAAATTATACAAATTTCCAGAAGATAAACCTTCAGACCATGGGCCCCCACATGAACCCTCATTACAACTCTTGAATGTATAGTCAAGGGCATTGTTGCCCCTGTTTACAGGCATCACATTGGTGATCCCTTAATTTTAGTGTAGCACCATATTATTCCAGTTAGGGTTCATCTGTAAAGTTCCTCAAATGTTAACAACTTAAAACTAACAAATGATGCAATGACAAAAGGCTAAACAAAGATGGAAAAATGGTAAACATAAACCTGTTTACCATTTGTCTTTTGGCATTGTCATTTTGACCATGTGAGCATGCTGATGTTGGTATTAAGCTGGGTAGATCCTCTCAGAGCCTAATGGCCTAGTTATTGTTTTAATTCACGGCATCTTTTACATGATTTGGACTCGGTTTGGGGCATTACCCTCCCTGAAGGTATCGCAATCCAAGGTCCATGTGTCAATTTAAGTTTTTCATTTGAAACTAGCTGTATAAGTACACTGCTTTGTGTATGACCTTTGAATCAAAGCGTATCAGCTCCAAACAGCAGCTAATGACATGTTTTTGTGTTTGTGCCACGACTTACTGTTTCTCTGCTGGAAAGAACAATCTTTATTTTCTCTTTGTATTGGTTTTGCGATGGTATCACTATTGCTATCACCACCCACACGGAAACTTTGACAGGTGAAAATAACGCGCTCCCTGCCCTTCTGTGGGGATTATTAGTATAACTCCTTCGGGGAAACGGAGGAGATGACAACACAATATCTCAGTACACAACAACCCCTGAAGAGCATCAAAGAATCTATGACAGTAATGGGGCCGGGTTCTGATAATTTAAAGTGAGGAAGGTTCTTTAGTGAGATTTCCACTCGAATGGAAAAATGTGTGGTGGATGCAGTTGATAAAAAAATCAGGTGTTGATTTGTTGATGTTGAAATATCTACAGATGAATGAAGACACCGCATGATCACTGTGTCCACGTGGTCTGAGGATTCAGCGTGTCGTTGCATCTCGTCAACATGTGTGCGAACAGCATAAGGGCAACCCAATGAGATTAGGTGAAACAATATTACTGAGCAAGATAAATGCTGTTAATGGAGTACAGTGGTGTGTTCTTTCTCTCACATTCACTCACCTATAACCCGAGGGCTGTGTCACAGAGAGCAGAGTGGGGCATGTGGTTACTGCAAGAATTCAGCTATTAGTCAGCAGCACTTTCCAGGAACTGAGCACATGTCAGTGCACAGCAGCTCCTTTCAAAGAGCTCCGTCTCGCACAAGTACAATTTAGTTTAGGCCTCTCTGAACGCTATGAACACCAAGACCTTGTCACAAGACTTCTATGAAGCAGAGCTGATTTCTGTTGGATGTGAATTCCTGGTATTAAAGGTCCAGTGTGAACAATTAAGGTGAAGGAGATCTATTTGCCGATATCGAATTTGGAATGATCCTAGTGATGTTTTCACTTACGAGTGATTATCTAAATTGTATTGAATTGTTGTTTTCTGCCATGTTTTTTACAGACGCCCAGACTGGACAAACTAAACACCTTTTTGAGTTTTTATGACAACTGGAGGCTACCACAGGTTCCCTTTCGTGTTTTCACGGATCCATGGGCCGAGTCACTTGAAATACCCACAATAAATAAGACAGTTTGTTCAGAATTATAATATTATTTTTCGAAGGACACAATGTGCTTGAACCAGCAATCACTTATCTTTCAAAATATATTGAAAGATGTGATGCTTTGCTCAAACCTATAGCGCTAAGAGTAAGGACTGAATTAATGTGCACCTTAGCGAATCAGAAATTGTATGTGGATGTTGGACATTTAATTGGCCCTGCTGTGTAAATGATGGCCCCTTTATGCCCCCCCGCCCCCCATTTAGAAAAATCCTAGATACACCAATGAGCATTGCTAACAAGCTAATGAGGGCTCATATCTAATAAACAGACATGAGAGTGGAGCCATTTTATCTTATCAAACTCTTTCAAAACAATACCGTTCGTATATTTTTTAATTAAAGATCCATGTAACTTCAGAATGTCACCTCCTCCTCTAGCCATGAAAACCCATAAAACCCCAGACCAAATGTTGAGGGTATGACCTCTGGATCAAAGCTTTTGTACAGTACATGTTGGATTTTTTTATAAAATCCAGATGTGATTTCCATTAAGCCTTTACATGAACATTAATAAGTTCAGATTTAACACTGGCATATGGAGTCTAATAAACTTTTAGTGGATTATGTTGGACCAGAGGCTTCAACATACTGTCCAGACAATCATCTTTGAACAAACTGGTCTTTTTGGAAAGGACATACCTTAATCTCTGTCTGTTTTTTCCCTGGCAAGTACAGTGAGTTAAATCGGGCCTTCATCTCTTAAGAGTTTAATGCGCTCAAAGACTCTGGACGTTATTTGGGCAGGACTACAGTTCACCAATCACAGTTTCCCAAATGACATGTCATTTGGCTGCACAGGAAGTCTATTGTTTTCCACCCCATTTTCCCTTTTGGTTTTTCAACCAGACTTTCTCACACCTCATTATTTACAGTCCGCCTATTGTGGGATTGTGTTTTTTTTTGTAAAAAAAACATGACCAGCATGTGAATGTACCTATAATTAACCTTTCCTTGAAAGACAAAAAAAATGCACTTGAAGTCAGATAAATAAATAACCCACCGTTCTCCAAAGGCTTGTCCTCCATTACTGGTGTATATTTGAAGAGAGGATTAATGCAGCAATGATAACTCTTCCAAATCCCTCACACACGCTCATGTGCTGTTTTGCATTACAATACTTTTACTATATATCAGCAGCTGATAATAATTGGGCAGACCTGTGTGTGTGTGTGTGGGGGGGGGGGGGGGGGGGGGTTACAACAACGTTATCGTTCTTTATTTTATGTTTCCTATATGTCATGAAATTCCCATAAAGCGTAATGGATTCTAATGAAGCATGAGTTGAGAGTTTCACTTATTAAATTGCTATTCTTGTAACTATTACAGGGGCCCTGTAATAGTAAGTCCCTTAGCAGTTGCTCCCTTTATTAGTAATTTCCTCTCATTTGAGATCAGGCAGTTATTTGGCTGTTAGTTTACAGAGATCTGCTGTGTCACAGTATATAATGAAGGCTATTGAAGATGCCCTAAAGATCTGTCTGAAACGTTTTTACGAATAATAATTGACCTAAATTGTTTCATAAACTTCTTTTCCCTCATTGAAAGGTATGGACATTAAAATTATACTTATTTAACCCATACACACTGATGTGTAAAAATTGCATAAAAACCCGCAACACATCGTTTTTTACATTCTGGTTTTAATGCAGATTAACAAAAAAGATATATCCTAATCTGTTTCATACATTTCTAGTCTTTGTGTAAAGATAAGCTAATAAGCTTCTGGCTGTTTGCTTCATATTTAAACAATAAGCAAACAATAGAGTTGCGTCAGTCTTCTTGTTGAAGTGTCAGCAGGTCTGCAAGTAAGCGCAAAATCATGAAACAAGCCGTTCCTTTGAATCAAAGCAAAAATCAAAAGTATATATTTTTTATATATATTTGGTAGGTCTACTAACTATGATTTAACCCGTATGTAAAATGGCAAAATTGTCATGGTCAGATTTAGGTTTTTGATACTTCACATAAATGGTTGTGCCTCAGAAGTGTTTGTAGAAATGGTTACAATGTTTTTTTTTGGACCTTCTTATGAAGTTTCTACCATGAGCTGCACCCAACAGGACTAACATGTGTGGTATCAATGTTCTTGGCGAGGCGCCTGCTGTTCCTCAACATTTGAAAGTGCGGCTGAAAATGCAGAGAACCTTCCTGAGCAGATGAACGTGGGAGCAGAGTTTCCTGCCTTCACACGGTCACTGAACAGCACGGAGCTCCAGCGGGAGTCCTCCCACAAGCGCTGACACTCAAAATGGTGATTTTCCAGTTTGGGTTCCCTATTTTTATCAATGAAGGCGGAGGTCAGTGAGCTTTCTGGTCTTTACCACTAGGGGGTAGAGCGACACGCAGAAAGAATAGCCCCCCCCCCCCCGCTCTCATAGTCAACATAAAGGCGACGTCCAAAGCTAAAAAACTTGCTGGCACTGGAGGAGTCGGCAGGCAGCTCTCAGGTCCGTGCACGGTGAGGTGGAGGGGGCCGCAGATCCTGGTGTGGAGCCGGTGACCATCGAGCTGAAGCAGAGTGTGGCTGCTCTTCTTTTTCTCCTCCCTCTCTCTCTCTCTCTCTCTCTCTCTCTCTCTCTAGCTCTCTCTCGCTCTCTCCTTCCCTTCTCCTGTGCTCGGTGAAATCTGACACAACGGAGGCAGCTCTCTCTCTGTGGTTGTGGATGTCTCGGAGACCCTCTGCCAAAGCGAGGACACTGAGCTCGGGCTCCTGCGTTTTTCACATGGCGTCACCCTGGGGCGAGAGGGCCAGCCCCTGAAGCCCGGCTCTCCACGAGGGACTCGCGCCGCTCCGCTACCCGCCGCCGCGCTGATCCAGAGGCAGTCGGAGCCATGGCAGCGACTCTATCAGCAGACGAAGAGCAGGTAGGCCTCGCGAGTCCGCTCATGCGCTCGCTGCTCTCTCGTGTCGGGGTTTTGTGTTGCAGCCAAAAGGCCCTGTACCTGGAGATTGTTGTTGGTTTGCCTTTTTCGTGTGTGGCCCTGTGCGTTTCTGCGTGTGCGCGCCGCAGCTGGGCGGAGAGGTGGCGACGTCCGTGCGTAACGGTGGGTTTGTTGCGAAATGATCCCGGAGAGCTGGAGCGGAAATTTGGTATCGATTTCTGGTGCATTATTGCTGCGGTTGCATCACTGCCAGTTCCTCTCCAGCGGGCCGAGGGGTTGCGAAACAGGCCGATCTCTCTCTCTCTCTCGCTCTCTCGCTCTCTCTCTCTCCCTCCCTCTCCTTCTCGCACTATCTCGCTCTTTCCCTCTCTCTCTCTCTCTCTCTCTCTCTCCCTCAGCAGCCTCCACAGATGTAACCATTCAGAGGAAACTGCCTGGTGCCACATTAGGCTCATTCAGAAAAGAAGCCTACACTGTAGAAACTTGGTTTATAGTGTCAAAGCAATGATGTGGGAATTAAAAACTAGTGAAACTTATCATCATCGTCTATTTATGTGCACAAATTAAATTTCCCCTCAACCTTTGCTTTTAAAGCCCAAAACAAACATTGAATCGTAATAGATAATAAAGGTTTTCTAGAAATGTACTTTCAAAACGTTTTCACAAATCCATTGGTCGCTTAATATGTGACATAAAAAAGCCATTTGAATGATGAATGGAAATTGAATTGACATCTATGTTAGTTGATCACTTTAGTTTTAAGCAAACGTACCAAAGAGTCACTGGGTCATCTTTGGGTATTGTACCATAACAAAATAAAGGAAAGGAAATGATTTTTCCATTAACTTTTTAGCTTCCTCAAGGCCTAATGAAGGCTGGCCTACGTTCTCTGACTGACTGCTTTTTCCTTACTCTCAACAAGAGTAAGGAAGAATCTAATAAAAAAAAAAAAAACACAACCTATTAACAGGGGGAAAAGAACATAGAAACCTCAGAGAGCCACATGAGAGGGATCCGTCTCCAAAGGCCGGACAGAAGTGAGTAGAATTAACATAAAACGTGTGCAGTTAAATTCAACACTACAAAGCATTAACAAACCCAGTCGTGAGTGACGGGTATGATGTCCTGTGTTCATTATTGGAGGCTGTAGTTAGTTGTGCTGTTAAAGTTGCATTTCCAGTGTTTTGTCCACCGCTCGTCTGTGTTCTCAGACGTCTGGACCTCACTGTAGATCGATCAGTGTCGCATCTCTCTGAAACACAAAGGGCAAAGTCGAACCTTTGGGAAGTTATGTATAAATTATGAGGTTTATTGTGTTCTGGAGTACATTCAGTTTTAATAAAATTTAAATAATAATGTGACATATTATCTGGGTTTAAACAATCAAACCATCAGTGGCATAGAAATCATAAAAAATCTAACAGGAGCAGAGCAAACAGTCTATAGTTTGTAGAGTGTTATTTTACTTTAAACATAAAACTGCTACTTGGGGGGGGGGGGGGGGGGGTATTAATCAGGTCGTACAAACTACATTTTGAATCTATGTTTGCTTTTTCAAATCTTCTACTTTGGTGTTGGCCGTGCTCGTGTCTCGTCTCTCTGCGGCCTCCGCACATCATCTGGTCAGCAGAAAGCCTTATCTGGCTACCCCATTTCCTGTGAGAGCCAGGGCCCCTGCTAGGGTACCGGAAGCCCTCATTACATCCACAGCCATGTGGGGGGCAGTTGGGTGAATTGTGTGTGCGTGTGTGTGTGTGCGTGAGCGTATGTGTGTGTGCGGTAGGGTGGCTCTCTCGGGAGCATACATGGGTGTAGTGGAACTTCATTCTAAAGGCAGCTGTTAAAAGCATTTCCACTAAACTTGGGGGAAGGGGGAGTTTATGAGTTTGTGCGTGCGTGCGTGTGTGTTGTCTTCTCCCAGTAAGCAGTGGAGTGAGCGAAAGTGGGGAATAGGGAGAGAGTGACGTTACTGACTTCCTGTTTTGGTATTGACTCGTGCCAAATGGGACTCGCTGAAGTTAAGCGGGGCCGCTTGGCAACAGCAGTGCTACAATATCAGGGGGCAACCATGAATCCTCTTGTATATAATAATAACTATAATCTTTAAAAAATGAACGAGCCCTGTCTGTAGGTGTAAGCATGACGCTACAGTCACCCTCCACTCTTTTCCATAAGCCCTCATCCAGCTGAGACATTAATGACTGCTCCTGGCTGGAATGTTAGTACACCAGACCTCATGTGGATACTGAGACATCAATGACCAATTCTTGTAACAAAGGGCTGTGATGATAGTTGCTAAAACCATGAATAATCTGATGTTGGTATGCCAGTAAACCAGCATGCACAATACCAAGACACTGGAAGTGACACATCCGCATGAAATTTAGCCATTAATAATAAAAAAGAAAAATATATATCTGTATTTCAAAAGTCTACATGTGTAAGAAACCACCTATCATGAACCTATTTATACAGCTTTATAGAAACTCCCTTTAGTAAGTGTGACAATCAAGTTTCTTCACTATTCTTAATATATATATATAATTTCTGTATTGCCCAGCCGTACATTGTACAGATCCTAAAAACATCTGCGTGTGTGTTTCAGAATTGGAAAACACTTTTTACTGCATATCGCAGTGTTACCGTAATGCTGTATAACAGCTCTCTCCAAGGATATAAAATCAATCCATGAAAAAGTAAATTAAGATCAGCTCCCGACAGTGTGGCACCTGAGAAATCTGAAAAGAAATCACAGCCTAAATGAATGCCATGATAAATGACAGGATACGTCTGCTAAAGAGAGAATGCCGTAGAGCTGAGAGAATGTGGAGAAAAGGCAAATTAACAATCTACAGAGATCTTACAAGTTCGCTCCTGACCTACAACAAAGCTGTGAGCTGTGAGAGATGGGTTATACATTTATAAATGAAGAAGAAATAATCCTAGGTCCGATCACCTTTTTAAATCTGTCACAGCTTCAGAATATATATGTCCTGCCTCATACTCCAAATGCAAAGAGTTTGCAGAGTTTGGGGAAAATAAGAGAAGTATCCGTGCCAGTATTGCAAGAACCATAGAAAGTCGAAAATAAATAACTAATATATCTTCTATATAGATCACAGCATTCTTTTACACAGACTTGAAAGTTGGATTGGTATCAAAGGCACAGCTTTAAACTGGTTCAAACCATACCTTCCACCTCAGACGGCTTCTGTGACCATGTTTTGCAAAAGCATGATAACCTTTTGGGCATTCAACAGGGTTCCATTCTTGGTCCTTTATTATGTTGCCTACACAGGTTACCATTGGGAAAAATGATTAGTTGATCATGGTGTGAACTATCATTGTTATGCTGATGATACTCAGTTCTATTTCTCCGTAGCGCCAGATGACACTGATGCTCCAACTCAAGAGTAAGATAGTAGGTCTCTCTGGATGATGGCAAAAAGTTACTACTACTTTCTCGCCTGGATTACTGTAATGCAAAATTATGAATCATAAATTTATAACCTATGTTGTAATTGTTTTTTACTTATTTTCTATATACATTTAGCTAGTTTTAAGTTTTTATCCTAACTCTTTTTTTTTTTTTTTGCTAGTGTGTTCTTAATTAAACTGTGTCAACAACACATGCAGTCTTGTTTAGCAGCACAGAGAATCAACACAGAAATCCCTTTTGTTGCTTGGATCCCCAAAAAAACGATACTGTGGGTAGTAGTGGAAGGAAAAGGTCGAAATAGAACCTGGTGGGATGGAGCCTGGAGGCAGCAAATGTTTGAGTATGTTGAGCAGAACAAAGAAGGTGTGATGGGGGCTGGAGCCAATCCCAGCTGACTTTGGTGGAGAGGCAGGGTGCATTCTGGACAGGTTGCCAACTCTTCGCAGGGCTGAACCAGAGTCAAACAACCATTCACACTCATTCACAGCCTAGGCACTTTATGGTTTCCAATTAAGTGTATTATCTGCAGGCAGGAGGCTGGAGTACCAGGAGTAAACCCCCACAGGAGCAGAACATGCAGACTCAGCGCAGAAGGTGCTAACCACTGTATCACCATTATACCCTCCATTTTCAGTTTTGGGTTTCTGTTGAAGAAAAAATACCATTTGAGTAACTTGGGTTCAAATTTTAAAGACTAAAAAATGATCAATGATCAAAAGTATAATTGCAGTCCTTGTCAATGGTATAACTACCAGTTGCAGTTAATTCCACAAAGCAGCTGTCAGTGAGGATACAAAATAAATGGTTTTTGAACTCTCTCACCACAGAGTAAAGTACTGAGTGTCTCTTTTACACCAAAATGATGGGGTGGGTGTTAGTGGGCTCTCTGATCAGTGGACAAGGGGCTTTATTCAGGAAGTAAATGAGTGAACAGAGGATTGATTTTAAACACAGCCTGCAATCCTTTTGGGCCGGTGTCAATTTTGGGTTTTAGGGCCATTTGACCTTAAACAACTTCAGCTTCCCCAGCTCAGCAGGGTCCTTACGTGAATCTAATCAATAAATTACAGGCTGTCATCGTCAGAAGATCCAATAAACAACCTCAACTATCAATGACTAGTCCTGATAGGATTATGTCCTGGCAGCTGTGTATCTGAGGGCCAGAAATCCCTCTCTTAAAATGCCTCTCACGACGAACAATAAACAGAGGAAATAAATACAGCTGGACCAGTGAAAATTGAAAAGTAAAGACTTTTGATCTGATAAAGACTCATTTTGTTCTTGCAATGACTTGCACTATTTTAGATGATGTCAGGCGCTTTAAACCAGAATTAAGTGTTTTTAAAATGCATAATCGAGAATGTTGATTAAAAAGATCTCCTGTCGTATCAGAAGTGGAACAAGTCAAGTAAATATTTATGCATCCTCCAGGAACTGAATAAGTTCCTCCTCCGCAGCGAGCCTTCCACTGCAGTCCGGTGTGCTATCACAAAAACAAACCGGTCCATCCTCAAATTCCACTTCGGGCGGATATGGCCCCATAGTGCAGCAAAACCAAACAAGACTGGCTTCTCCAGGAACAGAGGGTCACTGCCTGGAGTTTGCAGGCTCCCCTTAAAAGGCTAAGAGAGAGAAAGAGCAGCTGTCAGGCCGTTGAGAGCTTGGAAGCCGGAGTGTACCTGACAGCAGTCTGACAGGAAGTTGTCTTTGGCCAACACAGAAGGATTAACGCTTCACAGAGCAACACCAAAGAGCAGACGGCCGCATTCGATGGAACTGACACAGAGTTTTTGTTACAAAACAGCAAAAGCTAGATATGTTTTGCTGGTAGCAAGTTGCGGTAATGGTGGTAACAAGATCAAGTTTTACTACACTTAAAAAGATAAGAATGAAAACCACCTGACCACTTCCATGCCTGCTTATCATTACTTTTGCTGAAGTAGTTTCAGACTGTATACGTCTTATTGATATCACTAGTTAGTTTTCCAGCCATTTTCTATGTAGAGAAACTTTAAGTGAGACAAATCATCTTCCCACACAGCAGATCTCCACTTCTGTCATTTTCTATTTTTCTTAGGCAGTAATTTGATAAACTTGATTTGGCCAAGGAGGTTATGTTTTTATTTGATCTTTGAGGGCGGAGCCTTATTTTTTTTTTCACTTTCTTTAACATTGTGAGAGAGCATTTTCAACATTTTCATTGATATCTCAGAGAATATTTCATGGACCTTGATGAAAGAAATCATGCTTATTTAGTGGATTGATATCTACGAGTGTGTGCGATTGTGGTACAGATCTAAATACCAATCTGGATCTAGTGAATTTAAATGTGGTTGCATAAGGGGACTGTTGGTTTGCCTTGCTGTCGGTTTGCACGTTTTAACCTTAGCAAAAGTCTCTTCTAAGGTTGAATGGAACTAACACTTCAGAACAGGTACCTCAGAGCGATGGTTTCATCCTCTGGACATAGATCATGTAGTTGTTGTTTGCAAAAAGATTTTAAGTATTCGTTCCCTTTTTGAGGCTTTCACGATGTGCAGTGTTCCTCTTAATTGAACAAAGCTGGCTTAGCTTTTATCATGTGAGCATCCGTCATGTGGCAAGAGTCGGTTGTATAGAGATTCTAACCTATGTCCCCATTTTAAAAGACTCTCTGGTGGAGATGTGAATGGCCTCTTTGATTTGTTTTCTTTTTTCTTTTTCCTTTCCCCTCAGATCATCGACTGACTCCTGGTCATTACGTTGACTCTCAGTTGATTCTATGGCTAGCTTTGATCCTCTCACAGACAACTGATGCCACATTAGCTCCACAATGGGCTCATGTGCTGACAAATTACCAAGCTGTTCTTATAAATACATTTTTCAAAAGTCAAAGGTGAACTGTTTTGCATAAAGTTACTGGGCTGAAAAGGGTTTCACAGTAAACCAATGTAAAACATCGTTATGTCCGTATTTGGGGATAATCTTAGAGATCCGTGCACTGGGAAGAATTTAGTTTAACAGCCCTCCACATTATTCCCTCCTGAGAATCGGATATGAGGCGACCTCGGCCCCTGTCAGGTGCAATCCCCCCTCGTCCCCTGCATGTTAAGGCGTCTGAACACGGCAGAAGCTGCAGCCCCCCCTCTCTGTGAAAGCACTGGCTTTCCTGAGGAGAGACAGTGGCATCCTGTCCTCGGGCTCGGCGCTCGTCAGTGATCGTTTTGTATTCCTTAAGAGCCGCGGACTCCCACAACCTGACTTCCTGTCTCCTTTGCACGCCCCACGGCTGCTGTGCCTGACCAGAGAAGCGGAACCCTGTGTTTAAAGTGTGAGCTTTCATTGCCTCCTCTGTCGCCTTTTGACGATTCACTGGGTGCTGACTCGCTCACTCTGCGGCTGCAGAGGGCCTGTGTGTGCGCGTCTGAGCCAGTTTATAATAAGACCAGAGGAGTGGACAGGAAGCTCCTGAAAGACTGCTGGCTAAATGCATAAGTTATCTGCAAGGTGGCTGGAAGGCCTTCACGGTAAATGCATTTTCAAAAGTGCAATGACTGATGTGAATTTGAAGAATTCGATCAGTCCACTGAAGGAGGTCCGATCCCAGTTTTTGATTTTGCACCGTTAATAGGTGTCATGACTTAAAATTGGATATGTTAAATATTTTTCTATTAAATATATAATATCTTAGCGATCTGTGAGCCGTTCGTTCTATTTGGACAGGATGAGTGCAAAGGCTCATTGGACTGTTGTGTGTAATATGTAGCTGTTTTGGTTATTTTAGTAATGTTGTTAAACTTCTGATTTGGTTCATGTGGTTTTTATGACTGTGTTCAGGATAGTTTTATGTTCACTTGTTATCGAGCCAGCATGCCCTTGGTGTCCGATATATGTGTTCAGCAAGAAGGAAGACGGAGACATAAGATAACTGTTCCTTTTTAAATGTCTTAAAAAGTTAAGACCTGTGTTATATGTTTGTTAAGGTTAGAGACAGGAAAGACTCTGAATGTGTGACATGAGGATTCTGACCCTTTGTCAATACACAAAGTCATATCAGTTTTGTGTTCATAGATTTGTTTTGGTGGCGGTAAAATCAGTTACTGCAGTTTTATTATACAGCAGTTTAATTCAATTTGCCATGAAATCGTGAAATCTATTCATCAAACCTGATTATTTTTTTTATATTTTTTTTTTAATGCAGATGAAGAACTTCTTTATATGTTGATATCAGCACTCGACAGCCACACATCCGACTGTGTCTATATTGACAGAGTGTGTTACCCTGTCATTATCGCATTCTTCATCAACACCAGTTCAGCAGGATTCCATCTTCTTCCTCACTTGTGCTCCTGCACTCACGTTATAAAAATGTGAACATAAACGGCTAAACTGGAATACTTTCTTTTATGGCATGAAAGTTCATTTCGATTCTTTTTTTATGCGTCACTCCAGTTTTACTTGTTTTTGTTGCTCAGCAGTAGATCTAGGATTTTTCTAAATCAGGGGCCAAAGAGGGGCAAATAATGAGTCATGCATCAATCCACACATCTTTCTCCTTGATGGCATGAACCTGCAAACCTGCCTACATTTTATTTTGCACCTCATCGTCCATGTGCAAACAGACTCGCTGTTTGTATCGACCGTACAGCACAATAAAACGCGGGCTTGGACGTCTCACCAGGCCATCGAACTGTGTCACACAATCTGTGAGGCGGCAGGTGACACTTCCCCTGAGGATGTATCGAGTTTAAAGCCCAGTTTCACTTCCTTCATGTTTGACCCTTTGATTAAAAGGGCATTCGTCCACTCTGCTCCCACCACATGGAACTGGCTGCAAAAAGATTTTAAATTAACCAAAATGATTTCTTTGAACGCTTTTAAATCTACGATGAGAGCATTTCAGATCACTTCTTTTACTTGTAGATGTTTTTTATGAATTTTAATTTACTTGTAACTGTTTTTTATCATTTTAATTTCTGTTTATATGTTGTGAGTGTAATATTGTGAGTGTACATATGTTATTTGTTGCTGCCTCTTGGCCAGGACTCCCTCGGAAAAGAGGTTTTTAATCTCAATGGGACTTTCCTGGTTAAATAAAGGTCAAATACAATAAAAATAAAAATTATGGGAGTGTGTGTGTGACAGCCTGTGTGTGTGTGTGTGTTCTGTTTCAGGCTACCAGGCAGTTTCTGGAGGAAATCAACAAGTGGACCAGTCAGCATGGAGTGTCGCCGCTGTCCAGAGAACTGGCCGTCAAGTTCCTCATGGCTCGCAAGTTTGATGTCCTCCGAGCCATCGAGCTCTTCCACAGTTACAGGGTGAGGAGATACGGACACTGCATCACAGAGATTAAAACACTTTTAAATCACTTTTACGTGACAATTTCTGCAAGTTGTAAACAGTGGCTTACAAGAAATAAACCACTTGCCTCCACACATAGGAGATTTTTGTTACAGTTTAATGTTGAATGTCAGCATGATAATAAACTTCGTGATTTTCTTTTTACGTTACCGCGGAGAAATGATTCCTGAATACTAGTTTTATTAAATATCAGTATCAACAACACAATAATAAAAGATGATTTAATTTGGTAAACATATTTGACCATGTTTATACCATTTAGTGAATTAACCACTCAAACAAAACACAGTGTAAAGTCTAAAAAGTCTCTTCATTAAGTGAAGGAAATCAAAGTACATAAGCCCAAGAGTTAGATGCCAACTTTAAAATACTGAACACGTCCCCATAGAGACACTATCTGGTAATACTCTTAAGTTCTGTGCTTCGATACCCTGTCAGCCTGACAGTGTTGCACAGCAGAGACGTTAGTGACACAATGACGTCAGCCCATTGAAAGTGAATAAGAGGCATTTCCGTTAAACCTTCAAACAAGTATGTGTGAAAAGACCTTTAAGTAAAGAATTTGTTTATCTATTTCATTTATTTATATCGTCTAATTTCTTCAATTAGACAAAGTGTAGATGAGTAGGTAGGGCCGTGCATAGTTAATACAATAGATCAGGAGTCCCTTTATAAAATAGTGGAAATCTCCCTGTGCATGAGTCTATTGTGTCCTTTGATGCATTAGAAGTAACACACAGTCTCTCTAATCAGGATCCTTTTTATTTCCTGTTTGTTTGCTGTGCTCTCAGCCGCCTCCCTGGGGAGAACCAAGGCCCAAGTTTTCAAACATGCATTGGAGTAATAGCAATTAGCTACAGAATGACTGATTGATTTCTTTAATGTTGTGCCATGTGCATTATGTGACCAGACTGAAAGAGGCTTAAAAGGAAAGAAAGAAACCAGAGAAGCTGCATCAAAAGCAAAAATATACAAATACACAACCCTGAGTATTTTTTTCAGTATTTAGAAACAAAGATAGAAAGGCATTAACATGAACAAGAACATTATTCTTGTAGGTATATATTCCTCACTCATCACAATAAGGTTAATCCAGGATACAATGTTATTTATTCTCAACCTCCCTTAATTCACCAAATCCATACAACCTGTTGTCCTCAGGGATATTGATTAAATCGACCAATTTCAAGGCCAGAGGACAGATTCCTGTCCTCAGCTGTGCAACTTAACACCTTGACTCAGTCAGAGTCAGTGCTTTACGTATGCTTGATTTAATGAATGGCTTTGGTTTTAACACAGTATCTGTGAGTGGGACATTGAGAGGCTATTCACAACAAGATGAGTCACTTAAGACAGAAGGTGATCAACTGTAGAGAAACGTGTCAGTTCACCTATGTGACTGAATATCAGTGTTTTGACGTTGATGAAACGATCACCGTCAAACGGAAAGTGATGATCAACATGAAACCGTCAGCGGATCAGACTGCAGCTCTTGTTTACTGCCTGACCGGGAAATAGCATCTAGATAATAACAGGATGGAGACCTTCTCCTTCAAGCCACGTCATCGCTTCCTGGGAGCTGGGGAGACTTCTTTTTCTCCCTCTATTCTGCTTCAAATTTCACTCACCAATTTTGAGCGCCCAAATTAGATTTAATCTGCTCCGGTTAATCCGCTGCAACAAGTGGAAAGTTCATAGACGTCTCGCACAGCCTCTAATGACCTGAATACTTTAGAGCCTACTTTTAGTACCAGGTGGGTTCTTACTTCTGCAGTGAATGGTTGGTCCTGCATAAACGCAGCTCATTTCTAAAAGTGACTTTTTCGAAGGATTAGACTCCCTCTGTGTCGCCACAGTTCATGTAACTGGGTTTAGTGCTGCGTCAGCACCACAACAGAGGAAGGGAACGAGTCATTTGTCAGAAGAAACGAAGAAGGAAAATTTCCAGTTAAAAGCTTGTTGGGTCAGTGGGGTTGAGGGTAGATACAGGGTGAAGTAGAACTATGACAGGGGTGGTTGATGGTGTAAAGAGCTCTATCCATAACATATATAAGATAAGATCAACTTGATTGACCCCACACACGGGAAATTAACCTGCAGCAGATATGAAGATAATTTATATAAAGCCTTTATAATTTTCACAACTCAATGAACAATTAAGCATCACAAATATACAGTTCTTGAGTATTTGTATAGGGTATTGGATTATTGCAATTTTGACTTCTGAGACTTAGTCTGATATCTGTTGTACACATTGGATCCACATATTATTATACCTTTCTGTAATTCTGAAGCTGTTTTTCAACCACACGAGAATGGGGATATCACACTAAAACATTCTATTATAGGTGTCTCTCATTTAAAAAAGGAAAATAATTAGAATTCAATCAACAGCATTCAACAACAACAGATTGTTGTTCATTCAGTAATTCACCATTCTATTTGTGCCACTCAGGGAACAACATTCTTTGCAAATGGGCTGATCATCATCATCATTGATCAGCCCATTGTCTTCTCCCAAAGTTTGGTGAAACCAATGGCTGCAAACTACAGGACCGACTGTTCTGGGCTTTTTGGAACCTCTCTGTCCAAGAGAGCAAACTGATTATGTTCTAGTTAACTAACCAGAGGATAATTTCTAACAGACAGGGACAGACTGTACTTATTATTTTTTAAGTTCAGGAAGACCATAAAAGCCGTTTCCCCATTTAGAAAACCTAAATGACTGTCCCAGATTACACAAAGCATGGTCTCACTGATGGGACAACTAAAAGATGTTTGTAAAACACATTTTAAACAACTTGATGCATATTTTGTTGCTTGAATCATCACAAGCATCATTTGATAACAATCAGGAACATTGTCTTATTTGTGTATAATCTTCTCAGAATCCCATGTCATTGACCATGTCATGCAATTCCAAGCGGGAGCTTCTGTTTGACATTCGCCCTGCCCCTTTCTGTGACATCATCCCCATGAAGTCCTGTGATTTCAGTCACATGATGTCCCTGTTAACCTACAGTAAAACTTGTGTGACCCACATTACCCAATGTCCCAGGTTACCCGAATTCACCCTATTATTAAACATCACTGGTTCTTCAAAGTTTTAATATCTAATAACTGGTTTTATAACAGAAAGCTTTTAATGTGAAATCATGTTTCAGTGATCATGTAAGGGTGATTTTCAGACATATCATCACATGCACGGATGTTTATTTCTCCAACACATGCCGTGTTTCGAATTGATTTAGTCATTGATTCAAATTATTGTGTCAGCCTGTAGAACATATACATTATGTTACTAACAGTATGATCAATATGTGAGAGGAGTTGCAGTTCACCTCAGCTCTATGGAGCAACTTTCACATCACTGATTAGGTTCTATGTTCCACACGCTACCGGTTTATGGTGTGAGTTAGATTGTGCTTTTAGCCTTCTGTGTTCATGCTCATGCACAGTCCACACTAGCTCTTTGTTTGTAAAATGAAATGCATTGTCATGGCCTCAATAGGCTCGTTGTGCAAACAGTGGGTTTGACATTTCACAGGACATCCTGGCTTCCCTTTGTCCCGTGATCACACTTTGGTTTTTCATCAAATGTCTTTGTGTCAGTGTCACAGGACCAATCAGTGTCAGGTAAACATCTTATGGTGAGGTATTAGATAGGTCAGTGATATGACATTAGTTATGGCTGCTTTTCAGCATAATGGATCTATTATATCTTCTATATCTGCTCAAATAGAATAGAATAACCAACAGAAAAACCATCACTTGCTTACTATATGTGCCGGATTTCTTCCATCAAGATGAAAAAATATTCACTGAGAGAACATTCAAATGTTGAAAAACACTATCTCGCAATGGAAAAGTTGTGAAAGACTCCTGGATCCGCCGCCTGATCCTGATCAGCAGTAAATTGAATAGGTTCTACCCTGACCTAAACCGTTTCATGGAAATCTGTTCAGTAGTGATTTTTGTGTAATCTTGCTAACAAATCAACCCACAAATGAACAACAGGGTTAAAACATTACCTCGTTGCCGCAGGTAATAAAAGAGCTGCAGTAGATCTAGAATAAATATGTACAGTCAGTTTGCCTCCAGACATCAAGTTTCCTTATAATCAGAGTAAATGAAATGAAGGTGGAAATATGTTGGGTTTTAGGTCTTCTCTTCCACATAAGTGACCGTGATCCCTGCTTCATCATCAGCGGGCATCTTAGTCCCCAAAGGCTGTATTATTAAACATAAGAACACCAAGTAAACAAAACTGTCAACGGAAATGACACCTCCCCAGACCCCAAGGCCTCAGAGTTAGTTCAAGAAAACTCCCACGCAACCTCCCTGGGTGAGGAGAAAGAGGAGGAATGGAAACCACGCAGAGAGGGATCCTCTCGGCAGGAAAGTCAGGCGTGTAATTCTCCCATTGTTCACAGAGAAGAATTCACCTCAAAGCGACGGCCGCTTTTAGTAACACTGGAGCCTCGCCTCACCTCACACGCAGTGATCTTTTCTCTCCAGGAAACGCGTCTGAAAGAAGGAATCGTCCGACTCCAGCCTCAGGAGGAGCCTCTGCGCTCGGAGCTGCTCAGTGGGAAGTTCACTGTGTTGGTGAGTTTGCCTTTTACATCTCCTGCACACTTAGCATCTCCTGAATAGAAATATCCAATAATTTGTCATGTGAACGAACAAGTCTAAGGCAAATGATGTTCTATAAATCAAAAGACCAAAACCGGCAGAGAATTAGTTCCCTTTACAGCTTCAGTGTTAAGGTTCATCAGTGAGACTCATGGTTGCACTGGGTGACCAGTTCCTTATGATAAACGGAACCATACGTGTGATAATCAGCAGCTGAAAATAGTCCACTGAAAAAAAATGCATAATTTATTCTTACTACCCACATCACACCATCTATTTCAGCTCCTCCCATCATGCATGCTTGATCCAGTTGCATACATAAACAAATACTTGAGTCCACTATGTATTTAAATCACATGCAGTATTTATTTATTATTTATCATATTCATCATGTCACTTTAAAACACTGCAATATCATATTATTTATTATTTATCATAAACTACTTACAGTAGATCTTTGCATCATTGTTACCACAACTTGCATTTTATTGAAGAACTTCATTATATACTTTCTTAACTTATTTATATTGTATTATATAGTTTCAGAAGTTTTTGTATTTGTATATTGTTATTGAATAATTATTGAATTCTTCAAATTGAATTATTAATATAAGAGCCACAGACAGGCCGGTGAAGAAAATGTGAAACGGTCGTTGTTGGTTTTGGTCTTTTTAATTGAAGAAGCTAGAATAGCCTCATGCTTTCTTCTAGTGCCTGTGCACACAATCTGATGTTCAGTTCATGTTTATCATGTATTTGTGTATTTTTTGTTCTCATGTTACTGCCACCAGCACACTCGGCTGTCTTTCCTGAAATATCTGAACATGCTTCAGTCGTGTGTTGGAGCACGGTTCCTCTTCACAGTCGTTACCTTTTGATATATTTAGCTTCTGTTGGACTAGTCCAGGAAGAAGTCTGGCATCAGGATCAGTCAAGTACTTACTCTTAAAAGGATTCCCAAATTGCTAATTTATTGAGCTCACTTTTTCGTAATCAAGACGGTTCAAGAAAGTGTATATATGGAGGAAGCTCCGAATCAAGGAAGTCCCTTTGATCACCAAATCAGGGGATGTTCCTGTGCCAGATAAATTTAGCCTTTTGTCAGCCAAATCACAACAACAACAACCCCCCCCCACTCTTCTGCGTTTCCCGTCTTCCTTCCCAGTCGACATGCCACAGTGGCAGTGATGCTGCACATCCTCTTGTCTGACGTCTGCGTTCCCCAGCCTCAGCAGCGGCCCTCATATCCTGTCTGAGGTATTTATAACCTCCAGTGCAAGAGAGGCCCCATTTGCTCACATAAGGGCCGTTCCACAGCATCTTTAATCAGCGGCATGGTTCAAGAAAACGAGGCCCTGGGGATTTCTGGTGACACCAGCAGCCTTCCAACTGATCAGGTCTGACGCAGGGAGAAAGGAGGCGTGGGGCATCAGGCCTGACCACATCTGTTCCTCCTGCTGAATTGTTGACAGCCCCCTCTGGATGTCTGCTGGTAACCAGCATGTGAACTAAAGTGCCCCCCTGTGGTCCTTGATCATCCTGCAGAGCTTGTATTAAACCAGCCGCAGTAATCTCCTTCAACGACCACATGACTTCTACGAAAACCTTGTGGCAAAATTACTACAGACGTCACATTCTTAGAAGAATAAGCAAACTGAAAATTGTCCAAATACGAAGTCATGAACAGTTTATTGTTTCTAAAGCGCACGTGTAACCTAGAGGTCAGGCCGGGTAGTGGCTAATTAAACCTGAACTAAAATCACATTTCACAGTCCGGTGGAAGAAAATGTGAGATTCGACAGTGACACGGTGACGATTCCCACGAGGTCAACAGTCCATGTAACCTTGTTAGTATTGTTTGGGTTTTGTTTTTTTGTCTGTTTCAGAGTGTACGTGACCCGTCAGGGGCCTCCATCGCCTTGTACACGGCTAAACTTCACCACCCCAACAAGACGGGCAACCACGTGGTGCTGCAGGCGCTCTTCTACCTCCTGGATCGGGCTGTGGAAAGGTGAGGGCTGTGGTTCCAGGTCTGAATATAATCCAACTTTAATTTATACTTGTACATAACGTAACTCGTATGACTCATTCTAGTGTTCGTTCTGTTTAGTTTTTCATCCTCATTATAAATATTGTTCGGTTGTAAATATCACAGGATATCCTCTCTATATATTACTCATTACTGAACTTTTCCTTCTGTACATTGTTCGTCTGCACATACCCTTCATCCTGCAGTCTGAGGTATATGACATTTAAAATGTTCAATGTACATTCGATAAAATAAATGAGAATAAGTTTAAAATAAAATACGAAAGAAGTGCAACTAATCCCACAATATACAAATTATGTACGAGTCATGTGAAGTGCATTTTGCATCAGTTGACGAACCGCCTGAGGATAGAAGGTCTTTGAGGGGCCTGGTCTGAGCACTAGGGCTCTAAGTGTTTTCCCTGAGGGGAGGAACGTGAACAGACCATGTGCTGGGTGGCTGGTGTCCTCCATAAGACTCAATGTCTTCCATCCGCAGCCGGAGATGCACAGTAGATGTCCTGAATCTGTGGCGGTGATGGGGTTTTTGAAGCTGTTTTTTTATTGTCCTTCTTCTTTTTATCAACAACTGTCTCCCTTTCTTCTCTCATTTAAACAAATTAAACATTTAACTAGAACCCTCACCAAATGCATTACTGTGGCTGAGGCTCAGGATGTAGAGTGGGTCATCGTCTAACCAGATGGTCAGTGTTGCATATAATAGAGATTGTAAATAGGTGAACGCGGCTTGTACTGTAAAAGCGTTTTGAGTGGTCGATATAATATAACCCATGTAGTTTATTTGCACGCGGATAATTTTTACTTGGGAGAATCATATAAATGTAAATTTATTATTAAAGGACAGCTTTTGACTGAAGTTTTGAATATGCTGTGAGGACCGAGTGCTGCATGTGACCACTGACCTGAGTATTAAGCACGAGTGTCTTCTCCCACAGCTTCGAGACCCAGAGGAATGGCTTGGTGTTCATCTACGACATGGCAGGTTCCAACTACACAAACTTTGAGCTGGACCTGAGCAAGAAGATCCTCAACCTGCTGAAGGTTAGAATTACCAAGAGATGTTTCCTTATACATTTGACTTCAGTAAAAGTTAAAATATAAAGACAAAGGTGTATTTAGGTAAAAGTACCACATTAACTTGTTAGTTATAGAAAGTAAGCTCTTATAGCATTAAAATTAACTTGTTGCATCAGGTAATGGGCAGCTAGTTACTTTTAATACTTTAAATATATCTAAAAGCAAGTGCGTACTTTCTATCACTCATCTGCTACATCATAAACTGTGCCTATTTATATTCTGTATAATATAGACTGCTGTATTTAATATTGATAAAGAGTACCGCTGAGGCAGGGTTTAATGTTACCTGCTGGCTCTGATTGGATCAGTGAACCAGTACGCTCCCTGTACTTACTGATTATTTAAAAAATCTAAAAGACAACATGAACTTGTAACACAGTGTAGAAAGTACACACATTTGCTGACATATGAAATGGAGTAAAAGTACTGCCTTTTTTATTATTAAGTTAAGTACAGATACATGAAAAAATTTACCTAAGTACAGAAACAAAGTATTTTAACTTACACACAGCATGTATCTTAAAAGAAGGTGAATTTTTGTTGGAAAAGATTGACGGGACGAGTAAACGTATGTCTGCTAAGGTATTTCCTTGATCCTGGGAAGGAGCGTGTTTTGTTTTTTAGGGAATTTGATGTTTGTACAAAGGGCAGAATAAATAAAAACTCCTTGAACAAGACGGCAGGGAGCTGGCTGTGTAAGACTCTGAGCGGTGCTTATTTGAGCAATTACCTGCATGGCTGCTAAAACGATTTTTACTTTAAGGATGTAGTAGTTTGTCATCTGAACTGGAACACAGACCCTCGTGACCGCATCAACAGTAGTGGCTTGTTTGCTGTGCCCACATATTGATCTAAACAGTGACTGGAGTGGTTGATACGTCATCAGGAGAATGTATTTTATGTGCAGGCGAAGCACCGCAACATAAAGTGGAGATATAATATGACATCATGTATAATTGGATTATCTGCAGGATGAGTCATTCTCAAGAAATAATTAACCACAAAGAGAGGGGGGGTGGGTCACTGAGTTCATGTCATACACTGTTTTGATGTGGTATTACTTTTCTGCTTTTTTTCAAATTCAAGAAACCGGCATTTTAAAGTCCAAATTAAGCTGATTTTTTAAAAGAGTAAAATGATATCCTGTTGTATGTCTGTCTCTCTCCACCAGGGGGCATTCCCTGCCAGGCTGAAGAAGGTGCTGATCGTTGGGGCCCCTGTTTGGTTTCGAGTGCCCTACAATCTGCTCAGCCTGCTGCTCAAGGACAAACTCAGAGAGAGGGTAAACAAAGGGGGTGCATGCTTCATTTTCTCAGTTTGATTTCTCTGATCAGCTTTTGGATTTCCTGGATTGACAAACCTCCAGGGAGCAGGCAGGTCAGAGTCAATGATTGTTGCACGTGATCATTGATTGAATCCCTGGAATCAATCAGCTCCTCATCATCTGGAAAATGTAATTTGTACAGATTTGTGTGTCACATGATGGTCCATTGAAAATGCAGTGTCAGGGTCATTTATGAAATCATGACAGGAAATACACAGCTCATACTTTATGACATGACAATGTCTGCCAAGGACAAATAGTCTTCTAGCTACACCAAATTTTTCCCACTCGTATATCAGTTCACTAATTGTGCCAGATTTGCTTTGCATCGAGGTTAAAGACTTACTTTGGGGAAAATCTGAGGAATGTTAAGAGAACAACCTAGAAGAGAAGGAAAGAAGGTGATAAGAACAATTTGGGGATCTGAAACTGAAATTTAATCTGTTGTTTCTTGGAACATGCCTGAAATCTGTTCGGTAGTTTGCTTCTTGTCGAAGGTAAAAATCATCTTCTCATCATGAAGCTGAAGCCTTGAATCTCACGCTGCCCTTTCAACTCCAGGTTCAGATGGTGAAAACGGCCGAGCTGCGGCAACACCTTCCCAGAGACTGTCTCCCCCAGCACCTCGGTGGCCTGCTGCCCCTGGACGCGCACAGCTGGAACCAGCAGCTACTGGTGGGCCAGAACGGCCGAGTGGACCCAGTGGACGAGCTGGTGGCCATCCCCTTGGAGGACGACTCCATTCACGCCCCCGGACCTGAGGCCATGCGCCCGCAGGAGCTGCTGGTGCACCTCGGCAGGCTTCAGCGCTCGGGCATCCACCTAGAGTATGAGGAGCTCCGCAAGGAACCGCCGTCGGGAACCTTCCACTGTGCACAGTGAGCTACACACACATGCATATTCCTATGCATATTCATTAAAGAGATGAGATTATTATTCAGAAAATTAAGGTTTGCCCATAATGCTAACTTGTTGCTTTTTATGTGAAGAAAATAATTATATACATTATTCCTCAGTAAATAGAAATACTTATCCTGATTTAGGATCCATGTGTTCATCACATGTAGTAAATGGTAGATGGTGGGTAAAAATCCTTTTTTATTATCACAGGTATTATTAGAAGGGCAGTAAGTGGAGCTCATACCACGGCCAAGGCCCAACTGTCCCCTGATGAAACCAGATTTAATTTCACAAGATCCGATTTTTATAAACACACGAATATATATATATATATATACACACACACATATAATTTCTATATGGTTTACATGCAGTTTTTCTCATGCTAGTTTTTGTATTTCATTTTGTCTCATGTACTTTAGCTGTCAGTGTCACAAGCTACAATATATTACCTAATCAGCAACTTACTGTAATTTCTATAGGTCTAGAACTTGAATTGTAATTGTTTGCTAACTATGAACTTTTTTACATTTTTATGTTAACCGTCTACAGAGCAGCCTACAATCAGGAGCGCAACCGCTATGGAGACGTGCTGTGCCTTGATCAAACAAGAGTGCGTTTGAAAGCCAGAAGGAACGAGGTTGGTGCTTCTCTTCAAGTCTGCATTGTGATGCACCGGTAGTTTCCGGTGTTACATGACGTTCAGGCACACATCGATTCCATACAGTAACTTGCCAACCGGTCACGCCATAAAACTGGAAGCACCCACGTCCGTACTGCCACTGTACCCGTTGGGAAGATTTCCACACCGTGCCATTTTATAAATTGAATTCATTACAAAGATTAAGACTAGCTACATTCATGTTCGCTCAGCTGCCAAGACGTTTCACACCTTGACTCCAGGCTGCTACACTGGACTAATACCAGTTAGCTTGTGAAGCAGACAGTCTGAGGTAAAAGATGCAAACAAAATACTTTGATTCTGTTACATTTACTCCTCAGAAATGGTTAAGCACTCCTGCAGCCCCATCTATGACAACTGAGCTGTGCAAGCTCAATTTAGATCTCAGTACAATTCTCTTCTTCTGGGTTTACACAATATGCTTCAGTTTATTATTTTGCAAGCGTTCCTTCCATCTCTTGGATAACACTTTATTGTTCTTACAGAGATCAGACTACATCAATGCAAGTTTCATGGATGGCTACAAACAGACGAATGCCTACATTGGTACTCAAGGTACATCACACGTCTCACATTTTTACTTCTCGATAATAATACGGGTTTACTTCATTAGGCTGCTATTCCTAAGCTGTGCTTTTAAAGTCATTTTAATTATCTCCTGTTGCTGTGTAGGACCACTGGAAAAGACCTACGGAGATTTCTGGAGGATGGTCTGGGAACAAAACGTGCTCGTTATTGTCATGACAACCAGGTAATTGAGCTCATCCAGGCTTCGTTGTCGAGTCGTTGAAGATGAACGTGTATTAGCTGAGAGCTGTGAACTCATTTTCATCCCAAACGTGCTGCCTCTGCCCTGCAGGACAGACGAGGGCAGTCGGAAGAAGTGTGGACAGTACTGGCCACTGGAGGAAGGGGGACAAGAGGTGTACGGCCACATGGCAGTGGTGAACCAGAGGGTGGACCACCACACCCACTACAACCACACAACCCTCGAACTGCACAACACTGAGGTGAAAGCTGATGAACAAACACAGACTGGATTCAGCAACTAACAACAGTGAAAACAAATAACTATAATCTATAGAAATTATAACCAGTAATGTACTATAGAGTGAGTTCCCCCCTGCCCTCAATCCTCAACCATCCTAACTTGGCATTTAACTCTCAGTTCTGTTTTTTTATATCCACTCAGACATGTGAACAGAGACAAGTGAGTCATTTCCAGTACCTCAGCTGGCCTGATTACGGCGTCCCAACCTCCGCTGTGACACTCATCGACTTCCTGGGAGCGGTGAAGAGACAACAGAGGAAAACAGTGAAGTCTTTGGGGCTTCAGTGGACAGGCCACCTGCTTGGACCCCCAATGGTGGTGCACTGCAGTGCAGGGATAGGAAGAACAGGTGAGACCCTGAGAATGATTGATACCTAGTTACTTCCATTTACCATGTGGCCCTGTTCAGACCTCTTATTAAGGAGCCGATTACAAGTGGTTAGCATTAAGCTTATCTTTTCACTTCATTAAAACACTTGTGATCAGATCTCCCTCCCCCACTCTATATTCGAATGAAATAAAAAACATGTATGAAATTGGTTATAGCCAGTCTGATTTTCAATGTGTCTGTGTGAAAAGAGGGGCGGAGCCAGCAGTGGCTAAGCAAATAAATGCACTGTGCACATCTTCCCAGTGAAAGATTTAACTGATTGGCAAACCTCCTATAACCACCTCATAATCACTGATGCTTTTCTTATATTAGTCAAATCAACATCATTTGATCTTCACAAACAAAGTTTGTGATTATTTACGTATAGAGCGGGGAAGTGAGATCGATCCCAAGTGGTCACACATTCAGGAAGCATTGTTTTTTTTTTCTTCAAAAGCATATGCACTCATATGCCACTTTTTTCGGATAGGCCTATCTCAAACTAATGTAGTCCACAGCTAAACTCTTGCCATCATAAAGGGCATGTCATACTTATGGCTCTGTTACTTTAGGCTAAAACCGAAACAACCGGTATAGTTTAATACAGTTCAACGACATCCGTTCAAATGATTAGAAAATTCAGATTTGTTTATTTAGTTTTTTTCGTTGTTATCCAGAAACTATTTGACAAAACAAAACAATACACTTATACCTATACACAAACGAAAAAGGAGATGAACAAGGATCTTATGTTTACCTGCCTCTTTCAAAGAAACAACGTATCGTGAATACACATGGACATCCCTGTTTTCATTTCCTTTGTTTTCACAAATCACATAACAATCAATCATACATTATTCAATAGCCAACATCATAACATGCAAATCACTCAATGGGTTCATACCAGCTGTGTCTCAGGGGCTGAATCCTTCAGAGGATTTGGTTTACCCGGCCCATGACATTTGAAGGAAATGGGACAAGCCTAGTCCTGCTACTGTGACGCAATCTGTCTTCAAATGCAGCCTCCAAAGGATGCAGCCCCTTAATTGAGATACTGTTTCTAAATCTAAATCTAAATTTGACTCATTTCCAGAGAATTCCACAGTTTCTTAAACGAAGTTCAATAAACACTCAAGAGTTTCGATTAAAGCCGAACATATCCTTCCTGTGATGTACTGACTGCATTAGGTTCAGTGTTGTGTACCTATCAATTAAGTGCGATAACAGGATGAGCGATTAAAGCTTTAGTCTCAATTACTGTTTCTTTTGTCATTAATCCTTCTCATAACTCTAATTGTTGTAACTCTTGTCGATAGGTACCTTCTGTGCCCTGGACATCTGTCTGTCCCAGCTACAGGACGTCGGATCGCTAAACGTGTGCCAGACTGTGCGGCGCATGCGAACACAGAGAGCCTTCAGCATTCAAACCCCGGACCAGTACTACTTCTGCTACAATGCCATTTTGGAGCACGCCCAAAGACAGGGCCTGCTCCCGGCCAATCAGTGAGCTTCAGTCGTGACTTCCCGATCCAATCCACGAGCCCTGAGATTTCCCGTGGTCGATCTGTTCACCCCCACCCCCCACCCCCGAGCCGTGTTGTGTGACCAATTAGTGAGTGTGGGAGAGAAGCTGTCATTTGACATTTGGCCATTTTTCATTGGCAGACCAAGACAAGACAGTAGAAATCATTGAGCGCTGACATTATGATGTTTCAATGTGATAACATTCTGGCTGCCAACAATGTGACATTTCGTTTTTTTTTGCTGAATCATATCTCAGAGTGAACCTGCTGCTCTGGTGTCGTGCGTTTTGTGTGTCTGTGGTCAGGGACGTGTGGAGGTAACGCAAATAAGCCTTTTGAATAATATTTGCCACTTAAAGTAATGGTTTAAGGACCTCATTAAAGAATAGTACACCCCAAAATGAAAAATTGAATCATTATCCCAGATCAGGTAAAACTCCACTAATAGTTTTTTTCTGCAAAATATAACCTTTGACTTAAAATTTCGGTCAAATTATCTTGAAAGCCTGCAGTGAACGTGGACATGGTACTTTTCTCCAAACAACTACTGTAGAAAAGTATTTGTAGCCAAATTCCCCATGGGCACATGTACTTCTATTACACAACAATCGTATCAGACTGGAACTCCAGAGAATGTCTGCAAAATTGTGTCTGGACATTCTCCACAGGTTTCCTTTCACACATGAACAATGCAGCAGTAGATTCTCCACTAGGACACATTGACAACAAAGCATAAATCCGTGGAGGATGAATTCTGAGGAGGATCTCCTGCTTTGTTCTCACATTGGTTCATTAGGGCGTTCCCTGCAGTTTTTACCAGGCGGCTGGGCGGAGAAAGTCCAGAGAATTTCCGTAGCTTCTCGCTCGGACATTTGCTTTCTCAAATACAGCCCCTGCAGAGAATGTCAGGAGATTATCCAGAGATCAGTGCAATTCTGAGGCTGCGGTAAACGGAGCCTTTCAAACAGCTCCAGTGGGTCAGATTCTGCTTTTAATGACATTTTTTTATTTATTTAATTTTAAAGCGAGATACAAGTTACCGACACAATTCCAAATTTCGGGGTTTGAAATGGCCCTTTAACTAAGCACAGCTTTTTTCGTTCCAAACGGGGAGTTTCATCACCAGTTGTTTCTCTCAAACAACAATAATGGGGTTGATTTTGCACCTCATGTGTCCAGTATATCCAGCTGTTCACTGCAGTAGAATTTTCAGCATACGGTTACGTAGATGGTACGAGCTGGTTCTGCGTCGTCTCAGGAGTGTTCAGCTGAACACAAGGAGTAGAAACTGTCCAACAATATAGGATTTAATGAAAAGGTCTTTTGCCAAGAAGTTGTCGAGCCTCTTTAGGTCTGCATGAAGCATCCTCTCTTTCAGTAAACATCCCTAAATGGCAGTAAGGAGGAGTAAAGCACATCCGAAATCGATTAGGCTGTAAACTCCTGGGTCATCCCGGCTCTGATCGCTCAGTAAACTGCTGTCCATGTGATTTCCTCTTTAGTTTTTCTGATGTATCATCTGAAACCCTCTGTCTCACCCTAACATTGATATTTCCTGACTCGCAGCACAGACAGTGACCGGCGTCTGGGATTTACCTTCTATCACTAGCAGTGCCATCATGCTGTAGTGATTGCTGTGGGAATGTATTGCTTACCCACACGTGCACACGCATACACGCTTGGGTAGAGATGCTGCAGCGACGAAGCTATTGAATCTGTGCAAGTCATCGGTTTAAGACCTCATGAGTAGTGCAATACTTTGTCTTTCTTGTAACACAAATCATGTCTTAGCACTTTTAAATGACTCTTCCCTGCGTGCTCTGAGATTATCACAACTATAGAATGGGATGACAAAGCAAAGTGACTCTGTAGATCTACACGTGATACTGGGACATCTTAACTGTTACATTTAGTAATGCTTCAATATAAAACGTGTAGTGAACTCGCTCTAATCGTCTGCATAGAGCTTTACTGAGACAGGAGGACTTAACAGGGAAATCACACATTAATGATAGCATAGCTGAGTAAACGTGCACAAACCTGTGGCTGCAACCTATAAAGTCCTTGTTAGGCACTGAGTCAGAAGTGTTGCCTGAAGTGTATTCTAATTGTCGTCGTCCTTCCGACTGTGGCTGTAATCAGTGCTTTCATCTGGTCCCAGTGTCTTGCCATTATTATAGAGTACATGCAAGTACTGAGCGTGTGTGCGTCATAAGTTGCATTATGTTGTTGCCGGGTGAAAAAAAACAAATGTGTTCTTTGCTACAGTATTCATATTGAATTGCTTGTAGTGAAGCCTTTTTTAAGTCTGCCATCCTTATGCACTCTGATTTTAGAATTATTTTTCTTTTCAGCAAAAATGTGCCCCATTTTATTTTTCTATTGTATTCAACAACTGTTTTCATACAATTACCCAGGACTATACAGTTATCTACATTAATTTTATATTTGTTCTGTTATAACCTATTACTTTGTCATTTGTATTGACTATTGAATCAAGCTATACTGTATTAAATACAAACTGTCAATGTGGACGTTTAAGGTGTATTTTTGTTTGCTTTTTTTGGTATACATAAAGCGGATTCAGTAGAACTTCCCTGCAGTCTTAATGCTTGTATAATGTTTTCTCATTTTAGATTTAGAGGTTGCTGTTAATTGCTAAGAGTTTACAGTTTAATATACTATTACACATTTATTAAGGTAGAGAGTTTGACATTTCACAAAGCAAGCATAAAAAAAACTAGATTAGATGAGAACTGGAATTGAAAAAAAAGTTTCAAATGTAATTCAAAAACAAAAGTAGCTAAACATTGAATTTGGTTTAATTAGATTAGGTACTTCAAAAGTTGGGTAAAATAGAAGGTATATGAATTTGTGTCAAACCTGCTGAGAGAATGAATCAATTACTCCAATAATGCAAATGATCACATGCCACCAATCTGTATAATTTATTCATAACAAAGATTTAAACAAATACTGCCTTGCAGAATATCAGATGTCTTGAACATATTCATCAGTGCCCTTAAAGAACTTGTGTTCAGGAACAATCTATTTAAAGCAATATATGCTCTTCACAAAGCTGAGTTATTATCACCAGGCAGTTCAGTTTACAACCTGAGCTCCAGAGCATTACTTTTATCTTGACATACAGAGCCAGTGGTTCCCAACCTGCTGCATTCACTCGACAAATACTAGGTTTACCACCACAACAGAGTGAGCAGTGTAAACAACAGCACTGAAAAGTGTATACTAACAGTGTAACTGTATCCTCGAAGCTGGATTCAGCAACATGTGGCCATTTCTGTGTCAACAATGTATATTTTATGTGTCGGAGATCTTTGGGGTAACTTTGTGCTCTCTTTGTCGCAGCAGTAAAATGTACTGAGGGCTGGATTCAGTTTAACTGATACTTCCATTTGATTGACCAACAACTGAGTAAATGTCTTTAGCCTGTAGCTGCCACTTTTGGAATGGAATTGGAAGGAGTGCATAAATAACGCACAGTTCCTTCAGTAAGAGTACTTGATTACTTTGCAGGGCAGCTGCAGATCACTGTCCTGCTGTGTGTGTTTGTGTGTAAATCAGGTACGGGTCCTGCCCCACCGATTTTATCAGATGGAGTCAGCAGTATGTCTGTGATGCTGCCTCGATTTTAGCGGGTGATATTCAAAATAAAGTGACGTAGATGGTAGTGTCCGCCAATGCCAGCCGAGGGGGGCGTCTCCAACACATTTTGTTACAAACACGAATCCGGAGTAAGGAGTCTTTTTCCTGGGTATGTAACAGCTGTTTAAACTACGTTATAATCTCACCACTGCTGCTGTAACAAGCGAGGGGTGTTTATCGCGAGTGGGGGGGGGGACGCTTTGCGCCTTTTGTGATCTAAAGTGAGGCGATCGGGGGCTTGTTTTTATATGCTGGGGATCGGAAGTCGTATAGTGGTGAAATGAGATGGCTCGTCGTTGGGAGTGCGGGGCAACAGAGAGTGCGGGGCAACAGAGAGTGCGGGGCAGTGCGGTGACCATGCGAGGCATCCCGCTGTCCTGGAGACGTTCGCTGTGCGGGGCCGCGGGGGCATGTTTGTAAATGGCTGGTCGGGGTGAGGAGGAGGAGGGGGGAGTTGTTGTGGTGGTGAAACAGGTTCGACATTTTCACTCCCGATTGCTGAAGTAAACAAAGCAAAGGATTTGTTGGAGGCGTCCTCTCCGCCGCGGGGAAACGCGGCCGCTGTGGCTGCGTTGTTGTCGGGGGAGCGCGGCGGGGGGAATGGCGTGGCTCCTCCGCGCTGCGACGCAGTAGTTCCCGTTTCCTTTGACTTTGGCATTGTTTGGTAAGGGCACCCGGATCGCCTCTTTGCCGCCAAGAAAATACGTAGCAGCGCGAGTCGCCCAGGCCCCGCTCCCCATTCCCCCGCGTCCACCTGCGCTAATGCACAGCGTCAATAAAACAGTGGCTGCGGGCTTTCTCTCCTATCGTTGTCCCGCGGAGCCTTTTGTTTGGAGAGGGCAGCCAGCAACACACGCACGTCGACCGACGCTGAGTGCACGGGGCCAGCGAGGCCCCCCCTCCTCGGTGTTGTGGAGCTCCACAGCCCGCAGCGTGTTGTCGTGCACGCTTCTGCACAAAAGTGAAATAACGACTTGTTACGCAGCTGCGACATGTTCTCGCAATGCGCGATTAGACCATGAAAACCATGCTTCTTTTGTGCCAATCCTGAAGTGAACCACGTCGTTTATAAATGTGCACTCAATAACGGGGTGGCGGGGGCCAGTCGGGATAGCAGAGCCGTATGATTGTGTGTGCAGCCGCTGCTGATCCCCGTGCTCGGGCTGGAGGGAGGAATCCCGGGCTGCTGCGGCTCCGCCTGTCGTGGGCGATGGTTTATTTTGGAAGGTCCACCTTTTGGGGATTTGTAAGGCCGTTTCTGTGCGCTGATTGGCTGCAGCCCCCGACAAAGGGGAGGGATCCGAGTGCACAGGCAGGATCCAGCCCACTGAGTCACGTGTTACCTGACTCCAGGAAGTGGCCGTGCAGATATCACATGTTAACGCATCTGATTGACAGTCAGTCACACTCGACTCACAAAAAAAATACACCGATTTTCTTTAAAAGATTATAAATACATAACAAATATTTACATAACTAAACTATAGACTACAACCACATCAAACTAAACATGTCCAATTCGACAACTCACGATTCATTTCATAATTGATTGATCCAGTTGCCATACCTTTATTATATGTATGGTTTATTATGCTCAAATGTGCATATTCTTAGATAAATATAATTTTCAGAAAAACATAGCACATTTATCAATTCAACTTTATTCTTTGAGAACTAATTATTGGCACACACACATGATATGTTTGCATGCTGGAGGAGGGAACATGCCCCATAGGTAATTCAGAAATACTATTTATCAATAGTATTTCTCACCATAAAGACATTTTAATGCAAACTCTGGGCAGCCCTGGTATACATTTGCATACAACATACATTTGACATATAAAACAAAAATTCATGCTTCGCCCAGATCACTTAAAGTTTGGAAATATTTGTAACATGTTTTGCACACACAGCTCAAGCTACCCACAAAAATGAATTTGCCTTGCAATTTGACCATAGTATTTCAAACATTTATTTTTTTAAGTTTCATAAAACAGCAAAGAAATTCAGTCAGTCAAAAGCATCTAACACAGGAAGATGAATGTAAGACATTATGTACAATTTGAAAGGTACTCTGGTCCTTACCAACAAAGGAATACTGCATTAAAAGACTTTACTGTACAACTTCACCAGGACATCCGCTGAAGGTTTGTTTACACAATAGGGGGCCACTACTCATTATCATTATCGATCAGAATTGCTAGTCAAAATCTAGATTTAAATCTCAATTTTGTTAATGTGCACAGCTGTAAAGCCGTGTTTTATTAAAGTGCTTCAGTTTTTCTCAGATTTCAAGTAATTAGGTACTAGCTGCAGTACTACATTATTATAAGGTCTGACTATTATTCTAATTAGGAATAGATTGTTAAGTTTATGAAAGGTAAAGACATCATTATTACTCAGGGCCTGGGATCAGTTAAAACAAACTTAGACAGGGAAATATGTGGTTATAATAACAGTACAATATTACGAAACAAGAAAATGCTCCCTTTGGTAAACTATTTAAATTCTGCCTTATATAAGACCATAGACATGTAATATTGCATTGGAGGAAAGAGGAACTAGTGAAAGCGAAGATTGGCGGGGGTCTGTAGTATACTGATCCAACACTACTCCCCTGACCCTACACATAGTGTGTAACACATCCATGGCCTGAACTCACTGATGCACTGTGGCGCTTCAAGTCAACATGGGCGTGTTCTTGGACTCGAGGATAAATCCATGATTGACAGCCCGGGTCATCCGCCCCGCCCCATTGTGGACCCTCCGAACGAACCGACCAATAGTGCTCGTCAGGGGGCTGGCCTATGCAGGAAAACCACGCCTCCCCCCATTGCTAACCGAACGGAGATTGTTTTCTTCTCGGGCAGATTTTCACTTTGCAGCCCTTAGCTTTAAATTGTTTACTTAAATCACGGATAAGTTTGCTTTTTCACTCGTACGTCCGCGGTGGTGTCTGCTCCGTCTCCAGCTGTGGCCCCCATCGGTAACGGATTATCAAAGCATCATCGGGGAACTTCAGCTCGCTGTTTAAGGAGAGGGGGTGAGTTCAGCTGAATTCATTCAGTAAGCTAACACGGCTAGCTGCAACCTGCCTGCACAACCTACCTACCGTTAGCAGACGAGTGAAGCCCACGGGGGGATCGACGTCTCCTCGCCCCTCTCCTAGCTCGACCCGATCTGTGCATGGAGATAACCCAACAGCGCTGCTGCAGATGCTGTAGCAACAGTGCGCCGGATCGCTCATGCTTAGCTGCATGTGCGACCCTGCTAGCCCGCGGACAGCGCTCCGTGTGGGGCTTCCAATGTTGTTTACATTAGCTAGCAGCCAATTGGCAGCTCGCGACCGCTGTCGATAAACCAGTTTTGCGGCGAGTTATCGGAATAAACACTTTGAATCGCTTCCGGGTTGGCTGAGCGTGTACTTTTAGCGCTTACCTGATGGAGCCCGAGGGTAATTAGCCCCACTCGTGTGCCACGCTCTAAATGGCGGGCGGGGGGGGGGGGGAAAGCGTCGCTCTGTAACTCGAGGTCGGTGCTTGTGTCGCTAGGCCGTAAAGGGGATGGTCGGCTCACGGCTGTTAGCAGGGAAAGCCGTGTTTGCCTGTAGGCTACTGACTGTAGCGCTACAGCTCTACACCGAGTGGAGGTGGTGCGGCTATAAATACAGTAGCCTCGCGTTCATTGGCCGCGGAGAGCCGGGGGGTTGTCGGCGAACACCTCCGCCGTCCGGACGCCGAGCTCACATGATGGCTCATGGGTTTCACAGTCAATGTAGGGGCTTTTGGCTTCGGCGTCGAGGCTTCGGAACCACGGCGTGTTCGTCCCCCCTCGCTGGGTTTGACTGGGGAGCCGCGGGTCGAGGAGCAGGCGCTGCCGTCTGCAGGAAGTTGTGAATGGCAGCGTGACGTCTCCCACGTTCCCGCTGCACCTGTTCGTTTTCACCGCTGACGTCCACAGTGCGTGTTTCATCGGCCACGCGCGGTTTCACGAGTTTCACGTCCAGCACATGTTAACATCGAGGTTCCGTTCAGGAGGTGATCTTGGGTTTAGTTGATCTCGCGACAGCCCCATCATCTGGAAATTACAAGTTTGAGAAACACGTGAATATAGGATAGTATGTTTGACGTAATGTTAGGGTTCATGCATTTATTATTATATTAAGCAGATCATTTTATTTCAGGTTTTCTTGTAAAAACTGTCGGGACCACAGACGGAAGTTAGATTATATGATTATCTGTGAATCTTTGACAGTATCTGGTCAGTTGATGAAATTATATTAGGATATAAACTATTACCACTGACATTTTTGCAAATAAAACTGCATTGTCATTGTGAATACTGTGTTTTGATCAGGGCCCACACATTATTTGATACATAATAAAAAGATGATGACTACTAAAAGACCAAAGTTGACAGAATATATTGCATTTATATAATAATTTACCATTGGAACACTCAGCCTTATTTAACTATACAACCTCTTTATTTTATATAGAACATAACTTAAAAATCACTCCCACCTCATCTTTTGGGGGAAACCTTGAATTGTGCAGCCTCTTTTATTTCTTAAAAAGTTTAAATTGCAGGCAACGTGATGTATTGGAGGAACATTTTCAACCCAAAAGTGATTCTTATTAATGTCTGATAACTTAACTATAAAACTTTGATGTTTCCTTAAATATATGGTCCCATAATAGTTTGTTTTCCTCCTCAGCCAAATAGAAGAAGTGGCTGGCTGGCACTGTGTACCCATAATTTTACAGTTGAAGTAAAAAGTAAATATTGCCATATGTCCCTGAAGACAAAATCAAATGAATTGAAGAAGCAGAGTAGATGGAGTCTGAATAACCAAACAGAGGTCTGCCAGTGTGAAATAGGATCCATATGCTGCTCTTTCTGTTCCCAGGTCTCTCAGCGCTCACAAGTATGAGTTCATAATGAAGCGGCGACTGGAGGATCACGAAACCGTTTTTGCATCGCAGCAGCGGCGCCTCGCTGGCAACGCGGAGGCTTTCCAGCACCGTGTCCTGGCCCCTGCTCCAGCCCCAGCTGTGTATGAGGCCGCGTCCGACAACATGCAGCCCACAGCAGGTGTCCAGTACTCCGTCCCCCAGGGATATCAGGTATAAGCTTTGTTTGTCAAGTGTGGACGAGTTAGACTAAGATGGATTGGAGGAGGATTAAAATCACTTGTCAACCATAACTCATTCAAACCGCTGTCAGTCTTTGGTGCATGTCAGTCAATTGTCTGTATTTTCTGTATTTTCTTCCTCGTCTAAATAAATAATGAAATTGCTCTACATTTATTGTACTTTAGCCATTTTAATGTCAAAAATCAGGCATCAGATGACATTCACCCACTGTTTATTATCTACCATTGTTTTAAATAGTTACTCTGCCTCCCCAGGTTCCCACCGTGGCCCAGAATAGCGGTGGACATGGGCACCCCCCGAGCCCAGCAGTCCATGGGGGGTCCCACCACCACAGCTTGGCAGTGCAACCCCATGGCCCCTCTGTGATGTCGGGACACAGCCATACGGCTGCTCCTCAAGCCTCAGCTCAAGGCCAGCAGCAGTTTCAGAGGCTCAAGGTTAGTTGGCCACTTTTATTGTGACAGGCTCCAGCAGTTGGCACATCCCATGAAAAACCTTAGAATGTCAAAGATGCCAGAAGATAAAGAAGTTATTGAAAACAAATATATATATATATATAACTATAAAATTGTGAACATTATTGACTAAAACCCTAACTTTCCACTCCTCAATGGATTTGCGAAGTTGGGGCTGAATCTTTAAATAAACTTTCTCGTCATGCAGTCTCCATTTCCCTCTGAGCAGCAGCAAAAATACTCAGAAGAGCCTGGACTTCATTGTCATAGGCTTTCTAATGTCACTTCATAATGTCGATACAAAAGATCAATACACTTTTAAGAAGCTGTATACGCAGCTACATGTACAAGAATTATGGCCTAAATAAAATGCTGTCACTCAACCAATCAGGTATAATTAGCACTGCATCCCCACCCCAAGGGTTCCGGTACTTTTGTAAAGTAAACCTCTGAAACTTTATATAGACCCTGCAAAGGTTCTTTGTTCAGAGGGAAGTTCCTGTGATAGAAACCCTTTTAGAAAATGTGCAACTAATGTGTTAAACCTGCAGTTTGGAACTTTTGTTTCCCCCTTCTGGCAATGAGAGTCATTACATAAACATACAGAGAAATGCCCATAGTTCTAACAATTAATCACTATTTATGTTGAGTAATTGTAACAGATGTATAGGCCACTTCAAATATTTTGCAAATGCCAGCCTGTCTGAAATCGGTAAGGCGACATCTGTGTCAGAGCTGTGGAACCAGGAGAAGCAGCAGGAGTTAGCATCCATGTTCCTTCTCGCCGTTGACACTGTCTTTTTGAGAATGTAATCCTTCCTCTGAATGCAGAGTTTCTTTTTAATCTGGCTCATCAGAAGCTTTTCCTGGGCACTTCCTTCATTTTTCCGAACTTACCCCTAGTGCAGTAGCTTTGGCCAGACTCTGATGCTGCGGCTGCTCCCCTCATTAGTTCTGTGAAACTTGCTGGTTGATATAAAACACATCAGTACCGGTGCACAGTGCAGGGAATGGCTCCACTGACACCTGATTCTAAAACTCAGATATAATTCAAAATAGAGAGAGATTTTGCAGGTCCTGATGGACTGAATCAGCATTCTGTGAACTCATTTGGCAACTCCTGCACTCCAGCTGTCACATCTGGGTTTATTTCCAGTTCTTTGTACTGATTTATTCTGAGAGTCTGTCAGGGTTTCAGAATGTGATGTTGGCCACAGCTGAGCAACTGCTATTTTTACACATTTGGTGTGTAATAAGATCATCGGGGCATTGATTTAAAAAAGGTGAATGTGAAAGAAAAACAGATTCGATCTCTGACTCCCTCTTTTCCTTTTCTCCCTCGCTCTCAGGTGGAAGATGCTTTGTCTTACTTGGATCAAGTGAAACTGCAGTTCGGCAACCATCCTCAGGTCTACAACGACTTTTTGGACATAATGAAAGAGTTCAAGTCTCAAAGGTGAGGACGCGGTTTCATTTTACAGCGAGTCATTGGGTTGCACATGCAAATATTCTCACTCAGATATCTCGCTAGATGAGTTCTGTTCTCACCCATGTCAAAGTACCTTCAACTTGCACCACTCAGCACTAGCATATTTAGCTAATAACTAATATAAAAAAAAAAATAGTGTTCTTTAATAAGAAGGATCATGGCTAAGTTCACCTTCAAGAAACTACTTTAGTTTTTGCTTCAAAAGAAATAGTAAGCTTATTTTTAGATTGGCTGAGAATGAGTGTTAAGTCTGATAAGTCTGTCACAGCTGGACAGCGGAAGTAGACATGTGTTCCGACTAATTAAAGGTTCAACAGGTGTAAGTTTAACAGCTGAACTGGATTTCAACTCATGATGTGTGTTCTTCTGTCTCTAGTATTGACACTCCAGGGGTCATCAGCAGAGTGTCGCAGCTGTTCAAAGGTCACCCTGACCTCATCATGGGCTTTAACACCTTCCTGCCGCCAGGCTACAAGATCGAGGTCGCGACCAATGACTTGGTGAACGTGACGACACCGGGTCAAATCCACCACATCACCCCGCACGGCATTACAGTCCAGAACATCCCCCTGACAGGAACAAATACCCAGCACCAGGCACAGCTGCCGTCTGCACCAACCACCACCGCTCCACCCCTTCTCACACAGTCTACCCCTGCCAAGATGAGCAAGGTGAGTCCTAGAGGCAGAGCGGGGAATGGCTGAACACCAACCAAGTTGTAAAGACAAAGCTCACACAGAGATGTGGTCAAGCTGGTTCTAGTTTAAAGGGATAGTTCACACAGAAATGAAAAGTCACTCCTTATCTGCTCACCCCTATGCTGATGGTTTGTGTAAAGTGTTTGATTCCACAAAACACTTTTGGAGTTTTCGGGGTAAACAGTGTAGGAGCCAAATCCAATACAAATGAAGTAAAGGGTGACGTAATTAAACCACAGAAAAACCATAACATGCCTCCATGCTCCTCGTGTGGTGTCATCAAAGTATCTGCAAGCCCGGACATACATATTTAACATGAAGTGAGGAGATTTACACCAGGTTTTACGCTTAAATGTCATTGACTTCAATTGTTATGGATCCAAAAGTGTTTCGTGAACACTCCACCCACCCCCCCACCGGCATAGTGGTGAGTAGATAAAACTGCATTTAGTGGTGCAGCATCTAATGAAAGCTTCCATCTTCTAGCCTCTGCAGCCCCAAGCCTTGACACCGAGCAGCCAGAGCAATCCGTCCATCCCTGCCTACACCTCTCCCCGCTCCCCGCCCATGCAGCTCCACCCACCACTCAGCGGGACCCCCACCGGGCCACCCATGCAGAACAACCAGCCTGTGGAGTTCAACCACGCCATCAACTACGTCAACAAGATCAAGAACCGCTTTCAGGGCCAGCCCGACATTTACAAAGCGTTCCTGGAGATCCTGCACACGTATCAGGTCAGTGACTCGAACTGAAAAAAACACCCTCATAATGGAAAAGTATATCTTATCATATTTTAACTGTTGCACTTATAGTTCACATAAGATGTGGAAGTGCAGTTGGTGAGGGCGCTGTTACCTCTCATATTCCTGACATTACACGGATCTTGTGCTCGTCCTCCACAGAAGGAGCAGCGTAACGCAAAGGAGGCCGGAGGGAACTACACACCGGCTCTGACGGAGCAGGAGGTCTATGCTCAGGTAGCCAGGCTCTTCAAGAACCAAGAGGACCTGCTATCAGAGTTTGGACAGTTCCTACCTGATGCCAACAGCTCAGTGGTAAGCAGACTCTTCATGTTACGCAGGTCTGAATGCAGATGTGATTATAAAAGTAAAGCTTTTATAATCAGTTGTTTAAAATTGTTCAGGTAAGTTTATGATCATACAGTAGTGCAGTCTTACCAGTATCATCATGTCTCTTTTCCACAGCTGTTAAATAAGACCACAGCCGAGAAGGCCGAGTCTGTACGGAACGACCACGGTGGCACCGCCAAAAAGATGCAGCTCAACAACAAACAGAGGCCCAATCAGAACGGCTGTCAGATCCGTCGGCATCCGACTCCAGGGTCCATACCACCTGTTAAGGTACACTCAAAAGGACTCATACATGCTAAAGAGGCGACAGCTACCTCCCGATTTTTCCTTTTCATTGTTGTGTTTTCAAGCCTGTCTTCGTTGATTTGTTGTGTAATTATTATACCTTTGCCCTCTCGTTGTTGTAATGCTACAGAAGAAGCCCAAGTTACTGAATTTGAAAGATTCTTCAGTCACAGAAGCCAACAAACATGGAGTCGGCACAGAATCTCTGTTCTTTGAGAAGGTGAGTTGGTTGCTGTGTTTTTAGCTTAAATACAGGTTAGGTTTAGATGGAATTACTCATTCTCATGAAAAGACTAAAACCCTCTTTATTGATCGTTTAACTGCATTAGTAATTTTAAGTGCAATTTAATTTATTCATTATTAATATAGCTTTTTTCTTTAAAACTATTCTGAAATACTCTGAGATGTGAAAGTCACTAATATGACTTGAAATAAGACACAGATATGATTACACACAATCAGTCTAAGTCATAAGATGTGTAAGGCCATACTTCAAGCAATATGCTGCTGACTAAATTGTAGAAAATGTTCTTTCATTTATTTATTTTTCAAATTTGAGATATGGCAGGCAGATTTAGTTCATCTCCACTCGACCCTGACATAAATCTTTTTTGAAATTATTTTTCATTACAGGTGCGCAAAGCCTTGCGAAGTGCGGAGGCTTATGACAACTTCCTGCGGTGTCTGGTCATCTTTAACCAGGAGGTGATCTCCAGGGCTGAACTGGTGCAGCTGGTGCTTCCCTTCTTAGGGTGAGTTGTCTCACTACACACATAGGATACAAGTCTTTCCACATAAGAAGATAAATAAATACAGTATTTATATCTAATACATGTTCTTTTTTAACTTTAATATCTGACATTCTTACATACACAGAAAATTCCCAGAGCTGTTCAACTGGTTTAAGAACTTCTTGGGATATCGGGAAATGTCCCACATCGAATCATACCCTAAGGAACGGGCCACCGAGGGCATCGCCATGGAGATCGATTATGCCTCCTGTAAGAGACTAGGCTCCAGTTACAGAGCTCTGCCCAAAACCTACCAGCAGCCCAAATGTACTGGGAGGACTCCACTTTGTAAAGAGGTGAGAAGAGAACGTTTTGAAATCCTTGAGGTTAAGATATATTCATTAAGTGTAATTTGTGCACTTTCCTCTGTGTTTTTCTGTCAGTTGAGTTTTTGCTTGAAGTCTTATGACAGATTGGCTCTACTAATTTTATTTGTCCACTCATGTTTATTAACTAACCAAAAACAACTTAAACACACATGAATACTAGAGGTGTGCATCTTCAGCAGCCTCGCGATTCCAATGCACAACGATGCAGCGATGCATTCAATTCAGTTTTCATCAGTTAATGAAATCAGTCAGACAAACATGAACATGTTTAGAAAGTGCTTTAAAAAGTATTATAGACTGTTACTATTATTACAATTGTGCTGCTATTTACAAAATAAGCTTTTCAATCCAAATATCAGGCACATTACTCTGCGTAGGTCAACAAGTGACTCTGTTCATCTAAAACAATGGACCAATTGTCTACATTGCGATGCATCTAAGAATGAAGAAATGTGCACACCTCTCATAAATACAAGGTACATTGAAGATTAGATATTGCAAAGATGAGATCTAGTTGACTGAAATGTGTAGGAAGAAAAAATACAAGGGCAGATCAAACAGAAAAATTAGGAATTCAATCCTTCTAGAAGCTTTTAACATCCTTTAGCAAAGGTGGTATGATGCCCGTAAGTCCAAGCCGACGGTGGACATGTCACTATTGCTGGCATACTTTGAATTCATCTCTGTTTATCTCCATGGAGCTTTAAGTTGATAGTGTTGGTTTCTACCTTGTCCAGGTCCTAAATGACACCTGGGTGTCCTTCCCCTCCTGGTCTGAGGACTCAACGTTTGTCAGCTCCAAGAAGACCCAGTACGAGGAGCATATCTACAGATGTGAGGACGAGCGCTTTGAGGTGAGTGGGAATAATTCATGTTGACGGCTTGTCTGTAGATGTCATCACAGGGTTGATGCCACACAGTTCATATAAATTATTTAATTTTAGGAAAATAATGGTAAATCCTCTGTGTTTTCGTCCCGACAGCTGGATGTTGTATTGGAAACCAACCTGGCCACCATCAGAGCCTTGGAAACGGTGCAACGCAAGTTGTCCCGCATGTCTGCTGAGGAGCAGGCCAAGTTCCGCCTGGACAACACGCTGGGTGGCTCCTCTGAGGTCGTGCACCGCAAGGCCATCCAGAGGATATACGGAGACAAAGCGCCTGACGTCATCGACGGTCTTAAGAAAAACCCTGCAGCTTCTGTTCCCCTCGTGTTAAAGAGGTAGGTGTAAAAAAGAAAAGTAATTATGTAAATCGCCTCTTATGTTGGCTGAAATTTAAAAAAATATATATATCTTTAATTATTTGATTAATGTTAATGGAAGAAGAATCATATTTATGTAAAGCTGTTTTGTTGAGAGGGTTCTTTTTGTTTGACGATGTGGGACTCACAGCTCTCTGTTCAAGTGGTGCAGTTTATGTGTGTACACCAGCTTGAGCTGAACCACAGATTATAAACCCACTAATCCACACAGGACAGGAAAAGGCAATGTGAAGTGTCTGTGGTGTTTATGAATAATGACCCCTGAGAATGAATGTGTGCTTTTATAGACTACAATCTCCATCGCTGCAGGAAGGAAGGAAAAACTGCCTCTTTATTATTAAACCCTCCTGTCGGAAATGCATCATGTTGCAGCAGATGTTTGCATCCGTGTCGTTACTTGACCTCTGTTCTCACCAGGTTAAAGACAAAGGATGACGAGTGGCGGGAAGCCCAGCGAGGCTTCAACAAGATATGGAGGGAGCAGAACGAGAAGTATTACCTCAAGTCTCTCGACCATCAAGGCATCAACTTCAAACAGAATGACACCAAAGTGCTTCGATCCAAGTCCCTGCTCAATGAAATCGAAAGCATCTATGATGAGGTAAAAGACACAAGCAAGACAGAATCAGCACAATTCAAAATGTGTAAAAAGTCATGCTAACTGTCTGACCAGTAGAAATAGAGTTTTAGGAAACAGTTCAAGTCAGCTTTAACATTTAAACTAAATAATGAATTTCAAAATGATGACAATGAATTATTTTATTGCTCTGCAGCGCCAGGAGCAGGCCTCAGAGGAAAACACCGGTCCACCCATAGGACCTCACCTGACTCTGGCCTATGAGGACAGTCAGATCCTGGAGGACGCAGCAGCACTCATCATCCACCATGTCAAGCGGCAGACCGGCATTCAGAAGGAGGAAAAATACAAGATCAAACAGATCATCTACCACTTCGTCCCCGACATGCTGTTCTCCCAGCGCGGCGAGCTCTCGGAGGTGGAGGAGGAAGAGGAGGAGGAGGAGATGGATCTGGAGGAAGGAGCTACCAAAAAGCACAATGGCGTCCCCGGCAGCAGGAGCCCCTCCAAGTCCAAGCTGCTGTTCAGCAACACGGCAGCGCAGAAGCTGCGCGGCTGCGACGACGCCTACAACCTCTTCTACGTCAACAACAACTGGTACATCTTCCTGCGGCTGCACCAGACGCTGTGCTCGCGCCTGCTGAGGCTGTACGGGCAGGCGGAGCGACAGATCGAGGAGGAGGTCAGAGAACGAGAATGGGAGAAGGAGGTCCTGGGACTCAAGAAGGAGAAGAACGACAATCCAGCCATCCAGCTGCGACTGAAGGAGCCCAGTGAGTAACAACACACAGACATAGATTTTTTTATCAATTTCCTATGTTGCTCTTCAACCCGACTGTTCTGTGTTTGTTTGTTTTCCCATTTGAGGGAGAGAGCATAAACCCTGAAACTGTTTTTTTATAGACTTGCAAACCAGCTTCCGCCCGTGCCTGCAAACCGCTGTACCAGTTTACAACCCATTAGCCGCTATTATCTCCCAGTCAAATCCAGACCCGCCTGGATCCGTTAACGTATGACCCGTGACCACTGTGATTAAACACACAGGTTACATACAAGGTCACTCACATCAAGTGTGTTATAGCCTACTTGTCAGCCTGTTACGGTAGTTGAGTTGAGTTCTTTAAATTGTTTCTGTGAATTGTCGGAGCACCTGTGCTCCTGCATCTGTCAGTGTGTTTACTGTGATTAGCTTTCACAAGCTAATCATTTCGATTCATTTAGATTCTCTAGCAAGTTCGCCATGGGTAGTGACAGTTATCTGAGCGGAGGTGTTGTTTTAATTTCTGATATCTCCAGCTGCCTTCTCGGATTTATACATTTTTCCCCTTCATTTTTGCCAATACACTTTTTTTTACCCATCGAGTATGCAACCCGGTTACAGACACCATAATTCACATTCCTTTTGTAATAGAGGAAGTATGAAAAATATCGTCGACATTTCCGTAGGCTTACTGTAATTAATAAAGGGTTCAGAACAGCAACGGACAAATATGAGAAACAGTAAATGATCAAACTGTTGCTAAAGGTGATCTCTTTGAAATGTCTTTTGAAATGCACCAATTCATCTGATTTCTGAAACAATTTCTTCTCTCTAGTGGAAATTGAGGTGGAGGATTACTACTCAGCCTTCTTGGAGATGGTTAAAAATCACCTGGATGGCAACATGGACGCGTCTCAGTACGAGGACTCGCTGAGGGAAATGTTCACCATCAACGCCTACATCGCCTTCACAATGGACAAGCTCATCCAAAGCATCGTCCGGCAGGTAAGCACTCCTTCTCTCGGGCGCAGAAATCCGGTGGCTCTGTCGCGTACACTGTCTTTCTAACCCAACGCCCACGTTTCAAACCAGCTTCAGCACATGGTGAGCGACGAGATCTGCGTCCAAGTCACAGACCTCTACCTGGCAGAGAGCGCCAACGGGGCCAGCGGAGGAACCATATCCACGCAGTCTTCAAGGAGCTCTGCTGAGTCCATGTACCACCGGAAGGCTGAACAGCTGATGTCTGACGAGAACTGCTTCAAGGTAAATTCACGAAGTTGCTACTGTCATTGGGAAAACTGGGCGGATGGTGCATCTCTTCTTTTTTTTAAACTATTGTGTCAACCTTTTTAAATTATTATTTTCTCTGAGATGTTATTGGACAGAGAAACTATAATTAAAAGGATAGCATCGATAGAGACCATAGGGTTTACAGCAATGATCCTGGGCTTCAGCATGACAAACTGCAGCTGCCTGGTTTGCTCTTCATCCTTTCAAACCCTTTGATACATTCTACCTTTCACACACTAAATTCATTTCACTCTCACACCGTGTCTCTTTCTCAGGTGATGTTTTTGAGAAACCGGGGGCAGGTGCAGCTCATGGTGGAGCTCCTGGACACAGAGGAGGAGAACTCAGACGAGCCCATGGAGGCTGAGGTAAGAAAATATCAACCTTCCACCAGCCTACACAAAAATGTCTTTACATACTGGGCCATGTTTATTAGTTTATTTTAATTAGATAAGGCCTTTGTGACGGCAGTAAGCTGTTAAAGGTAAATACCCAACCTCAGTATCAGACCTTAGCTAGCCAAAGATGTAAATCATGATAAATCTTGCTTTGTTGTTGCTGCCAAAGCGATAACCTTGACTCTGACCGGAGGATCTCCTGATGCATTCGTCATATGGGAAATGCGTAACACTGGAGAAAGTCTGGACCCTATGGTGTTTTCATTTTCCAGAGTCCATGTCTGAAAATGGCCTGAAAGACACCGCAGAGCGTTCTGTAACTTTGATGGAACCAAACAATCTGCTCTTTGTATTGCTCCTTGAAAGCGATCAATCCCAGGGTGTCACCTCCTGACGATTCTTTGTTTCTGTTTTGTTTATTCAGCGTTGGTCGGATTATGTTGGACGCTACTTAAACCCAGACTCGACCACGCCTGAGTTGAGGGAGCACCTCGCTCAGAAGCCAGTTTTTCTTACCAGGTAAGTTGTCACCTGGGCTCATTCAACAGATTGGCAAAAAAAGTAATTTTCATGGTCAGGATTTATGGTTTTCATAATGCATGACACTAGAGTACCTTGTTGTGTACGCTGTATGACACATTCCTTTGAAAGTCCAGGCCTCTGATTAAATTAACCCCAATCGATTTGTTCTGACACATTCCTGCTGGATCTCATTAGTCACTCTCATTACGCTCGTCTCCGTGCTCATAATCAGGAATTTGAGACGGATCAGAAAGTACCAGAAAGGCCGAGAGCAGCTGGACAAGGAGGCCTGCGAGGGCGGCAAGAAGTCCCTGGAGAAAGAGAAAATGGAGTGCATGTTCAAGCTCAACTCTTATAAGATGGTCTACGTCTTCAAGTCTGAGGATTACATGTACCGACGCACTGCCCTGCTGCGAGCTCACCAGGTATTCAATCCACACTGTGCCTTCATACAAATTACTCAGTAAAAGTTTTTTTTCTCTTAACTCTTATGGGTGGTAATCTGAGGGGGCTGCTTCTTACACAGAAATGTGGCTATGACTTGGACTGTAGTGTAGTGGTATCTATATGCACCATTTTTATATAATCTCCAGTTTAGGCTTTTTAAAGATCTTTTCAGATGCTTAATTAGATTAGCTTTCAAATTAAACCTTTCAGACAGCAAATCTTATATCTTTGGGACTACAAACATTGCAAACATAAGTTGTGGTTATATTCAATACAACCGATTAAACAGATCTGCCACGTTTAGTATTGAATACTGTATTGGAACTCAACAGTTAACAGTTCAGCACTTAAGTTTGGCTTTAAAGTCTGTTTCTAAAATCAAGCCAGCATTTCCTACAGAGTTCAGTCACTCTATGGCTCTATCTGTAGTAGTAGTAAAAGACAAGTTCTCACATGAGAGAGAGAAAACTGCAATGCATGCTGTCAGGTCTGACAGCGTGGACAGTAACAACTTGGATGACAATGGATGATAGCAAATAGTGCTGGTCACAGCAATACAATGCAGCAACAGAGTAAACCACCAAGTTAGAGATATCTTATGTTATTATGAAACTTATGAGACTCTGACAGGACAAATTTAAATATAAATCCTAGATTATGAATAGGAAACACTGCACTTATTCCACAATACTAAACACCTTATTACACAGATAAACTGAAGCTAAGACCCAGAGACCTTAAGCTTCCCGCCTCTTTAGTTCTGTTGGAGTTCAGCAGTCAGAAATAGCAACTGTCAGAGCGAGTGATGAAAACATTGGCCAGTGTAAACAGAGTGAATTGCTGATGTGTCAGTGAGCTGCGAGATGCATCACAGACAGAGGAGCCAAGAGAGAGCTGCTTGTCTGACTGATTTACCGACAGATCTTGGCTGCTGGTGGGAGATGGATATCAGGTGACCTGGTTTCAAAACTCAGTGCTGACAGTTGAATTTACTCTAAGTCACCAGTGAGGGGAGCTCTAATGCTGAAAGCTGCTGCTTCAGTGTTCTCAAGTCAGGCAGAAGATCTGACTCCTAAGTTATTTGTTCATGTGCATCTGTAGTGACTTCAGAGTGTGTAACTATGTCAGTGTTAACATAATCCTCCTCGCACTCAGATTTCTAACAAATGTGTGTTTTTCCCTCAGTCACATGAGAGGGTGAGCACGCGGCTGCACAATCGCTTCCAGGCCTGGGTGGACGCCTGGGCCAAGGTGAACGTCACCCGTGATATGAGCGCCGAGACCAACAAGTGGCTGATGGGTGAAGGGCGTGAAGGCCTCTTACCTTGCACCACCGCCCGCCACCCCGAGGTCGTACACTACGTGAACATCAACAGATACCGCGTCAAGTACGGCACAGCCAGCAAAGCGCCGTAGCCGAGGAGGAATGGGGAGAGAGAGAGACTGATTCCTGGGGGGTGTTTTGGTTTGAAGTCGAACAGGTCAGCAGTAGGTGGAGGGACGAGGGCCTATTAATGTGTTTTTAAGGCTGACATGGGAGCACAATTAAGCTATAGCTTCCCTGTATGTTGCACCCAGGGCGGCAGGATTACGGATTTTACCAGCGTTTTTAGCTGGGCCCATTTTTTCACAGGGCCTTTGGTGCCAAAACTTAGGAATTGTCACGTTCCAGTCACAGACCTGAGCTCCTACCAGCACCCAGAGCCACGTCTCAAACAAAGTTCCCCCCGAGCTTTTTTCAGCCGGGCCGAGCCACACAAGCAGGGAGCCTGAGAGAGAACGAGTGGTGCTTTTTGTACTTAATCACAACCGAGCTTCGATTTTAGCTGTTGACTTACCAGTTTGTCTGAAGCCATCAGAGTGAGAGCTCCCATCAAAATCAATCACACAGGGATTTTCTTTACGATAGTGTTATTCTACAGTATCCATGAAAAACGATATGGCGGACAAGTGCACTTATTTAGGAGAAGGGAAATGTTTCAAATAGTTCGGTTCCCCAGAGTGAAAGTTTGGAGGATGCTCAAATACTAAGTCTGTGCGATCTGGTTCAGACGTTCCTATGTTACGGCTCAAACAATTATGTACCTATCACAAGACGAAAAGAGGGATAGGTTTCCTTTTCAAGAATACATGGCAGCATTATTCGAAACTGAGCCCCAAACAGCATTGTCAGGTTAACATCCGAAATGCACTGTTGCATCTAATGTAAAAAAAAAAAGAAGAAAAGAAAACAGCCTCACAGCACTGTTTGGTCTCAGACTGTAAAATTGTATAGCTTGTGAATGTCAGATACTGACATGTATTCCAGTGTATGTGTTGTGTATATATATTATATATAGTTCTATTAACACACATGATCCTCGCCGCCCTGGAAGTCAATCATTTTAAAATGCCCTCGGCCAACACACCAGCTCGTGCACACACAGACGCACACACACAGACGCGCACACACACACACGCACACACACACACACACACACTAGGAGGACTGTCCACATGCCGCTCACATTGTAAATACACTGTATATAGTCTCAGACTTTTTATGACAAATCTGTGTTGTTGTGCTAGTAATACTTTCCAAGGTTACTGTGGACTTTAGTGATGAATGGCTAAAGTTGGTATGTAAATGAAAAAGACAAATGCAAGACCATTTATTACAGTTTTTACCAAAGGGAGTTGATTATAAAAATAGCTGTTTCCCCCTTGGTGTGTTCCTTTATCGCGTTTCCTTTTTAATTTCTGTTGTAAAACACGTGGAGAAGTAGAAATGTATCCAGGTCTTTCAGTTTTTATATATGAAAAATTACAACTTCTTCCTCTGAATGTGACATTTGATAAAAAAGTATCACTGCCCCCCTTTTGACAACTGACACCGTCCATGGTGATGGTGAGACTCATTTCAAAGTTCAGACTTGATAGACTCCCCAACGGTCTCACCCTGTGATGCACGCGTCCCTCCCTGGATAGATTTCTGCTGCAAACATCACCCAACACCAGATTTTTGATATTGGAAGAAGTCACACGAGCATGTCTTTAGTCCCTTTATTTAGACATTATTTAAAGTAATAATAAAAATGACATTTGTAGCCTACGGAGCCCTGGGTGAGGTTGTGTTGAGTGATTTTTTTCCCCCGCAAGTTCATGTTTACGTCCATTATTTGTGTAGCATTATCTTTCCCGGTTTATATTTTCTCAAAAATAATTTCCATACGCAAATTAAGTTTGTTTTCATGTCAGATTGAGTTTTAAATTTGACTTTTCACTTCAGTCTAACAGGAGCAAACAGGCCTCAATCACATTCTGACTAGACAACCAGATGAGTTACCTCTGCCAAGGAAATGAGGCTTTCATCTCCCATCGCTAATTATTAATAATCATGAAATATGATTATTAAAATAAAAATTATTTATTACAAATAATTAAAAATTATAAAGCTATTAATTAAGAATAGTAAAATAATCAATTAGAAATGATACGTTATCAATTAAGGATAATTAAATAATTAATGAAAACAATAAAATGATCAATTAAGAATAATACAATCTGTAGTTATTACTTATCGCCAAGGGGCACTACCCTGGTTACAGGGACCCACAAGTCAATCTTTAAAAATCAGTCTCAAGTGATAAAAGTTATATTAATAATCTCAATATTTAATATTAAAGATTATATAATAAACAATGAAGGGTTTTAAGTTCGAGCACAGGCCATAATTATCCAGCTGTATTCATATACATATGCACAAATAATCACAGAATACAGATACTTTTATTAAAAAGGGAAATAAACACATGTAATTGTGTGTGTGTGTGCGCGCGCGCGCTTAGTTAAATTAAAAAGCCGAGAAGATTTTCTTTTAGTATAAAAAGTTTGCAATTTTTAAGGCTTTGACCATTGCCCTTGTAATCATTGTTCAAATCAATATTTGAAATACAGACTGCAAATAAGAAAATGTGTGTGTTGTTATAGGCATTACCAGAAACAAAGCAGTAATATAATGCACACAATTCTAAGCTACTAGAATCGCCACTGTTACTTTGGCTAGTAACTTCCTTTGAAATCCTACAGAGGGAGCCCTCTCACTGCCCACCAACATAACGAGCTCCTCTATGATGTAATGTCTGCATCTCTCCCAGAGGATCTGAACACCTTTTATGCATGTGTGCAGATCAGCTGGCAGATGTGTTCACAGACATCTTCAACCTGTCACTACTCCAGTCTGTAGTCCCTGCATGTTTTAAGAAGACAATCATTGTCCCTGTTCCCAAAAAAACAAAAATCCTCTGCCTGAACGACTACCGCCCAGTAGCACTCACTTCCATCATCATGAAGTGCTTTGAGATGCTGGTCCAACCATTCATCACCTCCTCCCTCCCTGACTCTCTGGACCCTCTTCAGTTTGCCTACAGGTCAAATAGGTCGACTGCAGATGCCATCTCCCTCACCCTCCACACTGCCCTCTCCCACCTGGACCAGAGGGACACATATGTGAGAATGCTGTTCATCGACTACAGTTCAGCATTCAACACCATCGTGCCCCTGAAGCGCGTCACCAAGCTCAGAGACCTTGGGCTCAACATCGCCCTCCGTGATTGGATCCTGAACTTCCTGACGGGCAGACCACAGGCGGTGCGGATCGGCAGCACCCCATACTCCACCCTGACTCTCAACACCGGTGCCCCCCAGGGCTCAGTCCTCTCCTGTCCTCCCTGTTCACACATGACTGCGTGGCCACCCACAGCTCTAACACCATCGTTAAGTTTGCTGATGACACCACTGTCATAGGCCTGATAACCGGCGACCATGAGAAGGCCTACAGAGAGGAGGTCAGAGCCCTGACATCTTGGTGCCAGGACAACAACATCCATCTCAACGTCAGCAAAACGAAGGAGCTGATCGTGGACTACAGGAAGAGACCAGGAGAAGAACACGCCCCCCTCTACATCAACAGGACCAGGGTGGAGCGAGTCAACAGCTTCAAGTTCCTCGGGGTCCATATCACTGATGACCTGACCTGGACCCATCACATAGACTCCATCAGGAAGACGGCCAGGCAGCTCCACATGGACTCCAGGATTCTCTGCAACTTCTAGGTGCACCATAGAGAGCATCATGACTGGCTGCATCACCGCCTGGTATGGCAGCTGCACCGCCCTGAACCGTAAGGCTTTACAGAGGGTGGTGAAGTCTGCCCAGCACATCACCAGGACAGCGCTACCATCCATGGAGGAACTCTACACCCAGCGGTGCAGGAAGAAGAGCAGCCGGATTATTAAAGACCCCTTTCACCCCAGCCATAAACATTTTTGCCTGCTGCCGTCTGGCCGACGGTACTGCAGCATCCGGGCCCGCACCACCAGGCTCAGAGACAGTTTCATCCCCCAGGCCATAAGACTCTTAAACTCCTCTCCGCATAGATGATTACATTTTTCACAGCTTCATGTTCTTTTTTTTACAGGTTATTGATTAGCTGTGTAATCGTGTGATCCCTCCACCATCATCATGGCTGCACTTTCCACTAATTCTACATCAGCTTCACCTAAAACCAAACTTACATCAAAGGGGAACTTCACATGGCTCATGTTGTGCAACCGGCAGTGCGTTATCCCGTTTTTGCCTAATAATTAACATCAATAAAATGTCAATAATGCCTTCAGCACAAACTGATCTTTAATATCTTGCTAACTGTCGAACTAGTTTTGGACGAGGTTTTAGCAAGTCCTGTCATCATGGTCTACACACCCAACCCCTTAATAGCTCCTGTTAATATTTCAGCGGTGCCACATTAAAAAAAAAATGTCTCTTCTGTTTTGAAAGATAAGAAACTCCACCTTGTTTAAGACTGAAAAATCTGTTGACACACACAAATGTACACTCGAAATGTTGTCAACCAATGTGGTTATAATCTTAACTTGCCTTACTGTTTTTCAATGATTAATAAGTGAGTTAAAGCGTCTCTGAAAATAATATATATTTCTAAATGATATTCAAAAATATTCAATGTTGAGTGGCTTTGTCCAAAGCTATAGAGCTAACAGTAAACAGGGAAGGATTAATTGTGTATCTTACTGAATCAGGTCTTGTGCACAAATGCACAACATGTAATTGGCACCTCTGTGTAAATTCAGGCCCCCTTGTGGCCCCTAAGGAAAATCCTGGATCCGCCCCTGGCTAGGCAGCAGACGATTGCTGACTGCTCAGACTGGACAAGCTGTTGAGCATCCACCAGGCCCCCGTGCCTGGTTCCACTGCTGCAGAGGGAGGAGAGAGAGAAGTGAGGCAGAAGGACTGCAGCCCATTTCACTGTACCTGCACCTTTCAGACTCTCAATAAAACCCATGCACTCAAAGACGTGCACCCTTTACCCACTTGGCTGCCGCTGTGCTGGGGCCCTGATGAGGAGTGAGTCCGACACATGCCAGCAGAGCTCCCCATGCCTCCCAGTGCCAGCACTAATGATGAGTTCCTCAAAGGCAGCACCGGCGAAGAGGGAGTGAGGTTGTTTTTTTTTCACCCCACTAAAAGCTCTTCTGCGTGATTACTTCCTTGAAGTGCACACTCCTGAACTCTCAACAGCTTTCGTCTCCCTAATTCCGGCTCATTCTGACCCAGAGAGCAGAGCAACCACAGAGCGGGTGTTGTCTCCCAGGCCCGGAGGCCTTCGACAATCACATCGCAGAGCAATTAACTCACTTGCAGTGACCTCATAAGTTTAGGGTCTTTGTTCTTCTGTGTGAACAGGTGTTTTTCTTACTCACAGTGTTCGCTGTATTTCAATTTCCCACTGCTACTGGCTCTTTGACCAATAAGAAGCCTTTTGCCCACTTGTCCTGTGCTTTTTGACTGAGAGGACAGTCTTGGCAACCATGACACAGTTTTTGCTCTGCGTGCCCAACACCTCACCAGCATGCCTGGATGAGGACAGAGGAGCCAAAACCTTTGGGAAGGTATTTTTAAAAAGGGGTCATAAGGTTTGAAGAAGAAGCATGAGTCAGAGCAGCCATTAATAATTCAGAGCCCTCATCTTTTTTTCTGTCAAATAAACCATCCACCTCTGAGCTTTGTGGGGGATTTCTACCCACTGCACCCACAGACTGTATGTGTCTGTATACGAGAGGATGTGTGTTTGTGGTGACATGTGCACAGGCCGGGTGTGTGACGTCTGCTTCACAAGCTGATTTGTCCTGATGATGAGAAGGTACCACTCTGCAGGCTCCTCTCTCTCATCTATAAAATGATTAGTGAAGTCTGGCACTCTTATATAACCACCGGCTCCTGTGCTGAATAGGAAATTTTACACGCTCAGCTCCGGCAAATTCAACAGGCAGGAGAAAAAACCCTCCCACCACCAATAGTAACTTTGACTGGTATTTATATCGAATGCATTGGAGGAATGAAAACTAGCATCAGTCTGGAAGTGTGCACTCAAGGCATACAAAGTTTGAAGATGTCAACTTTACTGTTGCTGATGTATGATTCAGATATAATGTTGTCAACACATCCTCATCTTATAAAGATAAACCGTCGACTCATGCAGGGATTTATTAACATTATTAATGGATGTGTTGGCATAGAACAGTGTCATATATATTAAAATATTGCTTAATGCTGCACGGTAGGTCTATATTATGTCAATGTCAATTCGTTATGGTCTTAAATGTGCAGAAACCCAGTTTATATGAATGCCATCACTCTACAGACGTCACTACTTGACTCTTTTGACATCGCTGATGACTAAATAAATACACTGTTTCTATGGTAGCAGTCGCTCTGACCAAACCAAACCGTACCAGTCCAGCAGTTTTTGTGTAATCCTGCTGACGAGCAGACAAACAAACAAACAGAAAAGAAACACAATCTTCTTGGCGGAGGTAGATGCAAAACTTCAAGTTTGTGTTGCACTCTGAGAAGGTTTATTATTCAGTTGCCTAAAGTGTAAATGTATTCATCTCCACGGATAAATATTGTCTTAGGTATGTTCGATCTTCTTCTGCTCTTCTCTTCTCTGCGGCGGCTGCAGAGCTCTCAATACGTGAGTCTGTGCCCTCCTAAAAACAAGCCATTTCTTGAGACTTAAGCTTGACTAAATATATCACAAGATGAAAGGCAGTGGGGACGTCAGAGGCACAAAGCACGCTGGGTAATTTAATGTGACAGCAACCCCCCACCCCCTACCCCAGTTCACTCAACACAGACACAAGCACACTTGGCTGAACTTGACCTTCTTCATCCTCCCTTGGTGTTCATACCCTGTGTGAGTGTGCAGCCGTGTTGAGGGTTAGTCAGCAACATCTTCCAGGGTTAAATACAAGAGGGACGAAAAGCATCAGAGGTGGTGATGCATACACTGTGTGCACGCTGTATCCACCCCTGTCAGGCTATGCTTACTGTTTGTGGTAATGCTGATGTCGTTAACGTTTTCATTTACAACACACAATGACGAATCATTGGTCAATATAAAAAAGATGCACATCTTGTCTCCAATCATATTGGCTGCAAAAGGGATGTCGCTAAAGCCTGAAACATGCTTCTGCGACTGCGTCTGCATCTTTTCACGCCGCTGTGGCGCAAGACTCGTTTTCATTCATGCTTCCCCAACCGTTGCGCGTCTTACAAAGCAATTCCGCGCCAGAACACTAGGCGGAGTAATGCTTTTTGTCGAGACGACCTTAGAGACGCCTTCTTTCTTCTTCGTCGATTGTTTATTTACATTTCCACTGCGGCTCCTCGTTGCCTTTTTCTGGCGGACAAATCCGCCAGACAGTGACAGGTTATACAAGTGATCATACTATCGGATATCTTCTGCCAAGTGCTCTTCTATTTGGTCCATATTCGTTCTTCTAAATCTTCCGTGATTTCTGCCGGTATTATGGGGGCATGAAACCGGAAATGCAGCTCCAGAAGGGATGTAGAGCAGACCAATCACAGCCTTGCGGGCTGAGTGAGCTTGCGGAGCTTTGCCGTAAATTTTAGAAAAGGGGGTCGACACCCGTCAGCACGTAAGGAGGGATACATAAGCACGTAAGGGACCCGGAAGGGCTCTTGCGCTTACAGGCCCGTGAAAACGCAGAAGCATGTTTCAGGCTTAATAGACCCTCATTACACAGGGACTGTGTCTGAGAGAGCTCACAAACATGATGACTACGATGAGTTGAATCTTTCTGTAAATCGTGACGCTGATGATAGTTTTGTTCATCTTGAAAAAACACTTGTCATCTGACAGCTCTGTTGTTTTCTTTGCCTGTCGACTTTTCACATGTTGTTGTCATATGACCAAACCTCAGCAATTACCTCACTTATTACATTCTTGAGACCGCCAATGGGCACAGTGGCCAAAACTAACACAATAGGACCTGGGTTGCATCAATGTGGAAGCACTAATTAGTGTAAGATTGTATTGTGCAGAGAGTGGGGCCTTTTCAGTATGCGTCACAAACTCCCAAAGCACTCACACTCAGGGAGGAGTTAAACTGGGACACCAAGTCTCTTTAGGAAGCAGGGTTGTCCTGCACTGTACTCACAGAGGCCCCACTGTTCGGTGCCCAGAAGAGAGCAGTAAGACAGACAGAGGGGCCCCTTCCCCATAAAATGGAGCATAAACACAACAATCCCCTCATTCAGCTGTTTGGACCTGCCTTCCCAACAGCAGCTCGTCATTAAATTAACATCACAGCAGGCGTCCGCCCTGGCCCTTGCTTCCCAGAGCATTGTGGTGCACTGAGGAGGAAACTCATTCTTTCAGAAGATACCAGGTCAAAAAGCAGGGGTAGTGTAGACATGTCCCAGAAGCCTCGGTGTTGAGGAATGGAAACGAGCCGCTGTGCAATTCCTCGCTAGGCCGAGTGTTGAAAGGACAACCTTTTAATCCCTGGCAGCCGTGAAGGACAGAGACAGATTTGCTTTTTGTTTTTGATGCTGTGCCACTTTCTCGCCATATCCACCCCATGGACAGCACTGAGGTCCATGCCAAGGCCCCTTACCACTGGTGACACTGCAACACACATCTTTAGACGGAGGCTGTATCGGCCCGGACCACCAACTCGTCTGTTGTGCACCTGCTCCCGGGGAGAGTCTTGAATACGTTTCCCAATGTTTTTCCAGTGAAAACCTTTGTATGACAGTCGTGCACTGCCTGGCTAATGCACCTAAACAGAAAATCCACTCCTGACCAGCAATAAAATGGATTATTGTCACTTTACCTTAGTCCGTCTTGTAAATGAATAGATCCATTCATCCAGCTCTCCACTACTTTCCTTTTACGTTTCCTGATATTTGTTCTGAAATCAGTTTTATTTCAGGTCTCTATTACGTTACATGGACACGGACGGCTGTGGCTCAGGAGGTCGATGTTTCAATCCCCGGCTCCTCTGCATGCGTCCTGGGGCAAGACACTGAACTGCCCAAAACACCCCTGAAGGGTTTGTCAGTGTGTGAATAGTGGTGATGTTGATAAAAGGAGTACTGCATATAGGAGTAGGGTTGCAAAGGGGCAGACACTTTCCGGTAAATTTCCAGAAACCTTCCGGAAACTTTCCATGGGAATATTGTGTTCAGGAATTTTTGGAATTTTGAAAAAAAAAATGTATTCGCAATTTAAACGCTGTGCAATAAAAACATAATTCAAAACTCAAGGGCTATTGAGGCCTGCAGTAGTTTGCAGGACTAGTCAGGTAAGTTTCTATGATATTACTGGGGAAAATATATTAGCATGCTGATTGAGGATTGTTCATCTGTTCATCTAGCCTCTTTCAATTGTAGACTATTTATATCTCTGCATTGCATTAGTGGTTTTTACAAGCTTTTTTCTCATCTTATTCTACAGATCACTTCCACGTGCACCATCTCATGTGTGGAGACATTTCACCCCAGCCAATGTAGAAGGAAAGGCTGTGTACATTTGCAAATACTGTGCAAAGACCTATGTTGAGAATGACACAAAGATCCAGAAGCATATAGTCAAGTGCCCAAAGTTTCCTCAGGGCTCAAATCAGCCTATGACAAAAATTGTATATATTTATATCTGTATATGACAAGGTAAATACAGTTAGTATAAATTACCCACACAATTTACAGTTTTTTTCCGTTAATTCCCGTTAATTCCTGTATATTCCCATATATTCCCATGTAAAGTTTCCCACTTTGAATATTCCCGGAATTTTGCAACCCTATATAGGAGCACTGTGTGAATGTGCTAATGAATGAGTGTGACTTGTAAAGTAAAGCACTCTAAGTGGTTCATAAGGGGAGAAAAGCAGTTATTTTCAGGACTTGAGACTTTATGTTTCCATCATCCATCCATCAGCTCTTCCAGAGGGAATCCCTCCCACATACAGGGCATCATGTCTAGCTTGTCATGCCCAGAACACTTCAACAGACGTTGAATGGTGCATCTCTACCAGGCGCCTGAATCACTTCCCATGTGAACGAGCAACAGCAGCTTCATCCTCTCGGATGCAAACACTCCTCATGCAAACAGACCTATAGGCTTGAATACACACTACTAACTGTCGGATGCACACTTTCAACACTTATGCAGATACTTTGCGAGACAAACTTTTTTCATGTAATTTGTAATAATGATCTGAGCATCAACCCCACATTGGTCAGTTGTGTTGTTACTCTCTGTCCTTTAACGTTTGTAGGGCCGCTCCTCTGCTCTCTCGCTCTAGCTCATGGTCGTCTCTATCTGTCACTTTGTTGGTAAAACAAGGAGCAGCATAAATCGCTGGATTACAAAGGCCAGTGAAGCAAAAGAGGTCAGATAGACGAGGTGACCATGACGCTGCTGTGTCTGATCGTTTCAGTAGCGCTGCCTCCACATGATAGGCCCCGAGGGCGACTCACAGAGGGTCAACCTCCCAAATGTCCACATTGCTTTCAATTCCCAACTACACAGTGCCAAACAAATGTCAAATGTCCCTGTGTTTTGCTTATGTGTTCATGGTTGATTTGTGTGAATATGCATCTGCGCTGTTGGACACGTTGAAGTGAGATTTAGACAGTGTGGGCTCCAGTCTGTCTGATGTTAAACTGCCACCCCACTCTTCTCTCTCGCTGCAGACAACAAAGACGTGTCTCTCGGGGAGTGTCTGGGCAGATGTAGAGCGAAATGATGACCAGGAGCCAAAGGTGGGAGGCTGGAACGTGATGGGCTGTCTACTAGTGTTCATCATGAATCTGTCCTTTTTCTAGATTGCTGCTAACATTCCTGCACCTGTTTGTTTTTGTTTTTGGGATTTCAGGAGCATAAGTTAAAATGGTTCATTGCAGTAAAGCAAGGTAAAGAATCCTGCTATCTTATTGTTTGACTGAGACCCTTAACGTTTTGCTCCTAAGGGGAGAAACCTGGGCAGACCTGAGCCAGTGTAGCAGGGTCGGCACAAGATGTTGATCTTCCACCTCACCCACCAAAACCAACCAGTGTCACAAGCATCTTATCAGGAAACACAGAAAATATCTGTCAACTTTGTTTATATCTTCATTTAAGCCTCCATGTCCTTTATGTCCTTTGAAACAATTCATAAATAGAGTGATCAATGCATCCAGTGTTTCCCTCACCCCCGGACATAATCCTGGTTGTAGATGAGGAAAGTGGAGCTTTACAAGTTAAATTGGCCAAACTGATAATTTCTGTTGATGTAAAAGACAAGCTAGTGATGGGGATCAGTCTCAAACATCATGACAGCTTGAGACAAGCTAAACTTGATGAGTTGCAAGGACAAATGTTCAAGGATAACTGTTTGGCAAACTTTGGGGGCCATCAAGCTGCCTTCACAATACCACATTTTAACTGACATAATGTTATGCAGTAAGTTCTGTGGTGAGTGAGCTCCTTGCTCAGAAGCAAGAAGACCATTCGTGAGGGAGCCTTGTTGCCGTCACAGAGCTTCTAGAACCAAACAAGGTAAAATTGGTATAAAGTGTCTTTTTTTTCTCCAAAGAACACACGCAGAGTCAATTACAGATAAGGAGATATCGAAAAGAAATGTCCAGCTTTTCCCTCTGTCTTGCAAAGAAGCTACAGACATATCAAACACCATCCAACCAGACATTTCTCTGTGCAGGGTCAATGCTCACTTTGATACACAGGACAAATTGCTGTCTTTCAAGTAATGCAAAGAAAGGGACTTGTTTGAACAAGTTGTTTTGGTTGAAACCAGCAGCGAGTAGCATCATTATTACCTTCATTTATCATGGCCCTTGGAGAATGTTGTAAAAGCTTAAATAAAATATAAATTTGTTCATCACCCATGATGTACAGAGTAAATCTATTGTTGATTTTGGAAGAGTATTACTGGACATCACAAGTTTTAAACAAGAAAACCCCATAGCAATTCTTGAATATATATGTTTATTATCAGGAAAGAGGCTCTGATACAGTTTGTTTCATTTTTTTATTGTTTCCTGTCATCAAACATGAATACTTAATCAGTGCAACTGATGACTAAATCCTACATAAAGAGCTGACACCAGGGGTTGCCGATATGAACACTGAGCTATCCAGCTACGGTACTGCAGACACAATACTCACTTCAAATATACAGATTACTGAGACATTGCTATTTTATGTGGAGACTATAGAAGGCTGACGCCTGGAGATTACACAGAATACTTTGCAAATGTGTTAGCTTGACATAGGGTGGTTTGGCTTTAAACAAGATGTGGTCGAACTGGGTTTCTGCCTCGTCCTGATGAAGGTTGCAGACGTTCATTCACGTGCATAAACCCGTGTGCACACTACATCATCGGCCCCGAAAGTCTGGAAGGAACAAAAACACATGTCAGGATTTTAGACCCATGATAAAGATTGCCCTTGCAGTCAGTTCAATGAGATTAACAATTTAAAGCTGTTTTCTCTTCAGCTTCTACAAACCTCTCTTAAAATTTCTAACCCAAACTCCTGCCCATCTCACATAGTGATTGTGCCTACATATAAACGCCCTCGATTAGAGACCGTTCCCTTTTGTACTAACTATCGTGCGAAGACTACAAAACATGCAAAAATAATAATTGGAGAGAAAATTAGGGGGACTGTGTGCGTGGTCATTTGCATTAAGTACAAACACTTAGGTCTTTAAAAGTCTTTAAACTGATGAATGAACTACTTTAGCAAAGTTGCCGGATCACTGTGTAGCTCAAAATACACAACTTGCTGTCTTCTGATCGGGGGTCTCGCCGTCATTGTGAGTTCACACCACACAGCTGACTGGCGACAGGCACCTCACACTACATGATCTTTCACCACAGGAGTGTCTGGTCCGCTCTTATTGGCTGCAGTTGTCGATTCGATTATAGCACCAGCTCCAATATGGCGAATCGTGTTAAAACCACATTCTACTCCTTTTTTTTATGGTTCATTAACAGCAGCACCTAGTGGTACAATCTGAAATAACCTTAACTGACCACAAAAGAGGTAAAAAAAAATCACACATTTTTTGGTGAGTTGTAAATCAGGCCAAAAATTGTGTAGTCAGAATTTGTTTCAAGGAGACTTGTGAATGTGGAACTTGATCACGACATCAGAGAGTAGATAATGGCCATCAATCTAATGTCAACCGCGTTGCGAACTTTATGACAAAACCAAAAGAAAGTGCGTCATTTATGCCCCTGAGGCTTGAAGTGAGTGATCTGCTATCATTTTCAGATTTTATCTCATAAAAACCCAAACGCCTCTGCCCTTCAACTTAGTTTTTTTTAAAGACTAATCCAATTAAAATGCTTATGCAAATCATATGGAAATGTGCCCCACTTACAGTGTGAACTGCCACAGACAATCAGACCATTACTTTATGATCAATTGCCCTATGAATCTGTAATTTTGTGTGGTTTTTTAAGTTGCTTGCCCTAAAGGAGAGAGCTGCCTGAGTGCAAATAAGACTCATGTCTGTGGAGAGGCTTTCAATCTTACAGGATTTTAATTGGTGTCATGATATGGACTTTAATTGACTTGCAAATATGGGTGTTAGGCTGTTGCAGGGGAAATATCAGAAGATCAGTCTGTTGTGTGAATTTAAAAGATGAGTTTTGTTTAGTTATAGTTTAGATTTAGAAACTGAGTCTATTCTGAGGAAAGAACCACACAGACTTTGAATTACCTCTTTTGTGGAGGAGGACGGAAGGAGGCAGTGGTCAACTGAATATATTTGGTTAAATCTGTTTGTTATTCAAAGGTGTTTCATAGTTTCTCAATGAGAGCGGTTCCAGATTTTGGATCCAGTGAAACTCCTGCAAGTACAGGATCTCCTTGCTGCTTATTTCCAAAACATTTTTGGGTGTTTTTAAATTTTACGACTTTGATATCATAATATTATGATTTTTCTTATGATATTACAACTATAATAATGTCGTGAGTTTCTTCTTAAGTACGACTTTATTCTCGAAATTACAGAATTTCTTCTTATTACCATGGTAAAAAGATAAATGTGCTGCCGTGGGGAAAAAGACGGAATAAACACTGTGACAGGATGAAGGATTGCAGCAGCTAATAGCTATTTGAAAGCACACATGAGCATTTGAGCATTGTCATAAGACAGATTTGAAAATTTCTTTTTCACACTGTCCCATCTATCTTTAAAACTATATTTCACCCACTTGGTTCAAACATATTTCTTGAGGAGTTCGAGGCGTCTCCATCTATGGAACTTGTCACTTCACTTTCTCACTGACACTGTCAAACCTGCCGTGTCCCTGCAATTAGGGCAGATGTATCCGGTGGAAGAGTAGCAGATTTACTTGTAAGTGTTGTCATGGTAACAAATCCAAGGTGTATGCGCAGAGAGCCAATTCAATTCTTTAAATCTTCAGCATCTATTAAAACAATATGGTGGATGAGTCTGCATCTTTTTGCCGATGAAGAAATTCAGGATTTCTATCAGCATCAGTTTAGATGTGGACGGGTGAAGAGGATGGTGTGACAGCAGGGAGGAGTGAGGTGAGAAGAGCAACTCGGCTGCTTGTCACAGCTCGGCCCGATCAATCTCCGTTAGAGCGTGAGAGCCTCAACTTGCACTTGCTCCTGGCTTGTTATATAAAACCCTGCAAACTTCCCTGTTTCATTTCTCTGAATCTAAACCTTTTTATATTGTTTCAAGCTTTTGCCTGTTGGATATTCATCTTACAAGCACTCAAGGAAAAATAAAAGCAGAGCCTGGGAGCATTGAACTTAGAGAGAGGAAAACAATCCAGTCCCTGAGAATTGTTCTCCTGGTCCGTTGATCTTGGACTGCTCCCCTGCACATCCTTCGAGGGGCTTTAGACCCATTGACTCCTGTCCATATTAATCTGGCTAAATACAGCGGGTATTACTGCGATGTTAGCAAAGCAGCTCCTCTTGTTCTCCTTTCACATATCTCTGCAGGGTGGATGAAAGCTGGGCTCCTTGGGAAACAGCCTCTCTCATTTATTTTACGGATGAATCTCCAGGGTGACTTCATTCACTCCCTGCCTCGTTTCATTAAGCGTTTCTCAAACAGAGTACACTAGCTGCCTGAAAATCCCATTTTAATGCATGTGAAGACTTCTGAGCCTCCATGAGAACAAGCCACATAACAGATGAACCATACGGAAGAGCTACCCATCTGTCTCTGTACTCTGGGAATGTACTGTAAACCTTAAGAAAACCTCTGCTGTGCACTTACTAGTTTGAGCTCGTCTCCGTTCAGCTCTCGGGTCCAGAATGTTTTGGGGCCATCGCCGTCCACAAGAGCCTGCTGACAGTGGATCTTGTTTTCTGACTCCCAGGTTGCGAGACTCTGTGGGGGGAGGCACAACAAGGTGGGAAGGTCAACACAATGGTCTTAGTCCTGGTAAAAAACATGGTCAAGAGCAGCCTGTGGGGATTACCGGGACATTTCCTGAGGGAAACCACACACGTACTACCACACAAAGGGTCAGGGCAGGCAGATTCAGTGGCACAGTGGCCTGCCTTGACTCTCTACATTGAGTTAGTCTTAGATAATGACCATCAATAATAATCTTTATTGTCATAGAACAAGTACAATGTCATTTTGGAGCAAGCCTGTACATGCTTAACAGCTTAAACTAAGAAAACACAGTTAAACACTATAAAAATATGAAAAAAATATGTGTATACAATGAATTGAACATAGAGGGGCAAAACAAGTAGAGAAATAAAGAGATAAATCCTGTAATTAAGTGACAGTATCGAGAAGAAGGTATTACAAGTTAATAACAATCTTTCACAGATTTGAGACCCTGTGTGTTACCACAGATCTTCTGTCTCCCACAGACAAACACTGCTCCTGCTTGGCCATGAAATGCTGCAATTCCTGTCATTAGCATAATTTACCTCTAGCAGCTAGACTTCACTTCCTAATCCAATCACAACAGTGTGGACTAATTGGCCAATCAGAGCAGATGAGTCTTCATTTTAAGGGGAGCCTTAAAACAACAGGAGCTAAAATTGAGTTTTTCAGACAGAGGCTGAAGAGAGGAGCTGCAGCAGTTCTCCGTTTGAGGAAAGTTGTGTGTTTAACCAAATTAAATCCTGAACTTAAATATGTGCATGATATGTCTCTTTTTACACTTAAACACTTAGAGTAAATGTAGAATTTGTTTGCTGACAACTCATCCATTTGAAATGTTACTGACACCCTTCTAGTTTCCGTTCAATTACAAAATATAATCACAAAATTCCATGTTATGTTACATTTGAGACATATCATGTTGTTGTTTTTGCCCTGATCTCAACCCTCTAACAACTTTGGTATTGACTCCAATGTTGTAGTTGAATGGAAGTCAGCCAGTCCTGCAGCTAGGTTCCATAATCTGGTTGAAAGTCTCCACGGAACAGTGGAGCAGCATATTAATGCCCATGGTTTAAAGAACATGTAAATATTAAAATGTGATATCCTGTATTTAATCAAATATGTCTCTAATGCTGAGGAGTCCACACATCTTTGGTCATATGCTTCTGCAGCATACTTAAGTTAATCTTGGTGCCCTGCTTAATCATTAATGACCAGACCAGACTTCACTGTACAACGCAATGTGATATTATAAACCAGTGGCCTGAATGAGAGGGGAAAAAAACCACATATAAATCCTCTTAGCGTTTTGGCAAGTCTGGACCCCGGTCTGCTAATTCGCTTCAATAATAGTTCAAATGACTTCAACAGGATTAGTCAAACTGTTGCTCCAAGACTAATTTGTCCTGAGGTTACTGACTCAAATGGCCTTTCAGGGTTAAAACCAAGGGGACCCTGTGGCACTGATTTGTGTTAACGCACAGGATTTATCATTTTGTCTCCTCCGGGTCTATTGACGTCATGTTTCATTAACCCTGTAATACGAGTTGATCTGTTCTAGGGAAAGCAATGCATTTTGGGTACTGATACCAATCTCTGATTGAGCTATTAAATCCAAAGCTCATTAATTATTATGTAATATCCTGTTTGTTCTGGACAAAAGGTAATGTGACCTTTTTTTTTTACCATTGAACTAAACCAAGTTAGCCTGTTACCTCTACCAAGGAGGTTATGTTTTCATTGCTAAAAACTAGTGAACTGATTTCATTGGGTGGGGTATGGGCCAAGAAAGACCCCATAAACTTAGGGAGGATCCAAGATTGTTCTTTTTTGCATCCTTAACATTGCAAGAATAGAGACCTTCATGAAAAAAACTGGCATATGTAGATAACTGATATCAATGACCAGATTCAATTTGGTGCAAATCCGGATAACATGCACAAGCATCAAGCACAACCATCCATCATTTACAATTCAACACAATAAAACTCAGGACAACCCAAGCTTTTCCATTATCTTGCAGAAAGACTCTGCATTTGTAGCGTTTTTCATTGACTATTTGTTTGATCATTTGTACACTTTTTAAAAAGCACCTCTATTCAATTTTAGATGAAGCAGGAGCCTTAGTTCCTGTGAGGCAAATGTTAATCACCATATCAAAAGGTAAGCAAAGCCACGATGGTTCCCTGCAGGCTGCTGTCTGCACACTTTGCCAAGAGGAACAACAGCGGGGGCTTTTCTCCAGCTTTCTAAAACCCTCCTCCACATTTCTTTTTTCTAATAAAGCCAGAACCCAGAGAGTCAATTAGCTACGGCTCCAGTTTAGTGCTAGCATTAGTCAGCTTCTGACTTGGATGGATTTTCTCTCATGCTCTCTTCTGCACATTAACTCGTGTACAAATTCTCACACATGGTGTTTTTGAAGTAAATAACAGACCAGAGCTTGTGAATGCACATTTGAGACCAAGACAAACTCTGCTGGCTCGTCCAAGTCATTTGTTTAACCCTGTCCAGTTTTCTCTAACGTTTTACTTATCAGAGCCTCTGCTGCCTTTGGCTTTGGTTCAGTCACTTACAGACATAAGCGTTTTCATTGCCTATCAGAAACACAAACATTGTTTCAAAAAGGGGGAGAGCATTTCATTTCCTGCTTGGTTTAAACCTTTTGTGTTGGATTATACAACATTTCTCTCAGAGCCCAAAATAACACTAATCTCCACCCTTGGACTTATCTCTTCCCAGAGTTTGACCATATTATCTCTTCCTCATAAGTGTTTGCTCATCACTTTTCACATTCTCAGTAGCTTATGACTTACACCCTAAGGACACAAAACGTGTCCTCAAATCATTTTTACCAAGTGAAATAGTTCAAATCTACAGGCTGAAGACCGTCAAGTGCCTCAAGCTGCATTTTCTCTAATAACTATTCAACTGTTACTGGAACCAATAAAATCTGATGTTACAATAATCATCATCTTAAATGATCGGTTTCTATTAGAAGCTTTGGTCTTAATTGGACATTACAGACAACTTTCCCCCATATCCTTTCTAAATGGTAATAACATTTCAAACTTTAAAAAAAGATGGGATCAGCAGCTCCTTGTTCATAAGAGAATATGCTATTTCTCTTATGCTCATCCTGGATATATTTTAGCTGCCACCAGAAAAAACATAAAACTGACAAATAACCATATAGATGTTTGTTTTTGGTTGTGCTATTAGCAGCATGGCTACCACTACTAGCCTGGTTCATTTGTTCCAGAAGTAATTATGGTAAAGTCCTAAGCTCTCTCCATAGTCAGACTGGCAATCAGCCAACAATTGGGCAATTTTTCATTGTATGACTTCACTCAATTCCTCAAGCTGCCATTATCTACAAGAAACACAATTTCACGATTCTGCCCTAACCCCGAAGTGTTGAGGGGTATTTTTGTTGTGTTTTCTTGACCTCTTGTCTATTAACACTTTTTGACTATGGACATTTTGCTTGTGTTTGGTTGTTTTTTCTTGAGTTCTCAAATTTGTCTCCTTCCGTGTCTCCAGCTTTATTTCCTGCCTTCATCCTGTCTGCTGCCCCTTGTGATCGGCTGCACCTGTTCCTCATGTGTTTCACCTGTGTTCACCTACCTCCCCTCCTGTATATCTAAGTCTCTGTGCTTCCCTTTGTCAGTTTGTCGTCTTTTGCTGTACATCACTTTTCCATGGTACATCCTGTTTCCTAGCTTCTTCTTGTTTGCCTTGTGTCACACCACCTCTGTGGATCTGCTATTTTGTTTATCGTAGTGTTTCTCTTAGTTTAGAATTTTCTGTTTTTGGACTTTGTTTTCTTACCCTGCTTTTCTGCAAGACCCTTTGTTTTAATTAAAATAGCTTTTTGTTTTGCTACCTGAACCTTGCGTCTTTGCTTTGGGTCCACCTGACTTCTGATACACAAGCGCATTGTCATAAATCAAGTCTTAATTGTACCACATAATTGCGTACCTGGAGAAAGATATCTTCGCGTCATTGATTTTGGGATTAGTGGATCAGCTTTAAAGGCTGATAGTTCTTCATGTAGACATATTGAGGGGTGACAAATTAAAAAGCAACACAAAGCTTTTTTGTTTACTGTTTGGGCCACAGCGTCAGGTTAAGCCTGAAACATGCTTCTGCGTTTTCACGGGCCCGTAAGCGCAAGAGCCCTTCCGGGTCCCTTACGTGCTTATGTTTCCCTCCTTACGTGCTGACGGGCGTCGCCCCACTTTTCTAAAATTTACAGCAAAGCTCCGCAAGCTCACTCAGCCCGCAAGGCTGTGATTGGTCTGCTCTACATCCCTTCTGGGGCTGCATTTCCGGTTTCATGCCCCATAATACAGGCAGAAACAACGGAAGATTTTAAAAAGAAGAATGGACAACCGCGAAGAACTCCTGTCGGAAGAGGTCCGAAAATATGAGTCCTTTATAACCCGTCGATGTCCGAGTACATTTAATGGCCGTACAGACCACCTACGCCTCCGTCTCCTCTCCAGTCGCTTTTCCTGATGACTAATTATAAGAAGTTGCTCTTCAATGTCCAGCAGCTCCATCAACATTCACTTCTTGGGGCATGACAAATCCATTAGCAGCAATGTCCATGCGGTTGCCCTGCCTTGACCGTCATTGGCTGTAGTTTTCATATTAAGCCAAGATGGGGGAGACTGGCATCAGCTGTGTTGAACCACTTCATGATGGCGGACATGAAAATGATAGATTGCCCTACAGATACAGGCTGCCTGGCTGGCAGTGAGTCAGCAGACCGGCATTTTACACAAGGAGATGGAATGTGTTTCAATTATGGACAACCGACCACATAAATGATTTTTCTTCACATTCTGCACTGACCACATTCAGCTGGAGAGGATGCATATGCCTGATGATGTTCGGTTAGCCTCAGCAGGTTATAATCATTTCACTGCCTTCGACTATGGGTGACCATGCCCCAAGGCTGGGTTGAGATGTGATGACTGTGAAGACCATAAATTATATTTCATAAAATGTTCTTAAAAAACCAATAAGTGACCCTACATGCTCCATGGATGGGGCTCTGTCATCATGTTTCTCGACATATTTGTAAAAATATTCCTTTTTACATACAATTTAATCTTCTTCCTTTTGTCATTCACTGATTCTTATCTCATATCAGAGAAATTTGACTGCTCTGTGGTTGCTTCAGCTCAAGTCCTAAACAGCTCTGTTCATTTCCTCCATATAGCTTCACATACTGAAGTACTGCAGTGCTGAGCGCTTCATGGTGGAACACAAACCTGTAACTCTTCAACAGGCAAAATAGTTTCAACACATTCACAAATGTTAAACTTAAACTGTAACTTTTAAGAAAGAAATAATTGATTATATATAACATTGTTTAAAAGAATATGAAACATTAGAGTATAAGATGCCTACATGGGAAACTGAATTTCCTTATGTATTTCTCTGCCTGGCAGATAAGTGTAAACTTGAAAAGATTTTAGTAACATTCGTATATATGTTGACTCAAACATTTTCTTCATCCCCCCAACTGCCTAGATGGCAGCAAAAGAGGCACAACAGTCAAGCAGCAGATTTGATTTAATAACTATTCCATTTAGTATTTTCCAGATTTTCAGCAAGTACCATATCAAGTTAGATCTAGAAATGCCATTTAGACTTGTGGCTAACTACTTACATTTCTATTCCTCTGACCAGTCAATGAAATGCTACTGTAGAAAACTGTAAAATACTTATTAACTTCATACACTGGCTAGTAGACCTGGAAAGTGTCATTATATTTCCAAAGGCTACAAGGTTTCAAAAGAGTTTTGTCTCTGTTCTTTACTGATTTAAATTTTACATGAGTAAGGTTGCCCTTTGCATTTTGACAATTGGGAAAAATAAACTAAAAGTTGTGGGTGCAAGACTGTGGACATTATGAAGTCATAAGCACAAGAAGTAGTACAATTTTAAAACAGTCCAAAACTGTTCATAAGCAAGGACTGTGGAGCTGTGAGAAGATAAAGTCACCAAAACCAAAGAGTCATTTAACAATTACATATTTAATTTCCCTTTCTTATCTAAAGATTCTTCACTATTATTTCCTGCCCGAGTGGATACACTGGCTGTGAGAGGATATGTTAGAAAGAGAGATTCTTATGGTGGATTCAAATAAAACTAATGTCTTGCCATTGCTGCCTCCCTATTTTAATATTTTTTTACCTGCATTCATGCCACCACAGAACAACAATGTGTATACAAGGATGCACACATACAGGAAGGCAGGTACACATATTCATACTTTATAAATTGCGTCACACAAAGAAAGACCCACTCTACATTCATGTAAAACCATGCTGCGTTATTTTTTCTATTTTTATTGTTAATAATTGTATATCTTTGTTACTACTTTGTGTTATCTGTGTTCTTAACAAATTTACTCTCTTTTTCAGACTGCGATTACCCATACTCTAAAATCAACTCTTAAATGAATTGAAATGTAAGTTGTTTTTGCGGCTGTTGTTTTTTTCAGTTGAATATTGCACATTTCTGTTAAGCATTGAATCAAAAATCTTTTAGGGTTACATTATTCTGTATATCTTACAATTAATGTAGAAAACAGCAATTTTAGAATGTTTCCAGGGAAATGTGTGTATTGACAACTTGATGTGTGAATTAACGTGTTATTGTGTGACATGCACGTGCACCTACACATATACAGCAGCACGTGCTTGTGCAATAGGTGGCTCTTATTTTCTTCTGGTGACATAATCTATTTTTAAAGTGACCATTAAATGGACCATGTCAAATAGTGATTGATTATAGTGATGTAATGACTGTTGATGGCGTTTGTACTGTTCTTACTGTACTGTAATAAGCTGTAAGCTACAAGCATTTTACTTTGAAGTTTATCATTGCATGCCCTTCACAAGCAAAATAATGGTCACAGGCAGAATTTCTTTGAAGCATATATTAGGCGGTTTATATTGCCTTTGATTGTTAGGAAGAAGAGCAAGGGAAGACAGAGACAAGGGGAGGAAATGCAGCTAATGGTAACAGGTCAGAATCAATGATCAATGCTAAATCAAGATCTCAGATATAGCTGAGCCTTTTGGTTTTAATAGATCGGCATAATGCAGCTTAAACTGAGGCATGTGATAAATATCGCATTTTGGTCGTTCTCTTTTGCAGTGCTCGGGTTTCTGAAACTGGAAGAAGAATTAAGACTCCTACAGACAGATCACATGTCACCTGAAAAAGAATCGTCAATAAGGAACAGATTGAATGTGGAGAAGAACAGACTTCTAATCAATACTTGCTTTGATAAAATGGCAGAACTCGAAGCAGGCATTAGAATCCTACAGGCATTTCGAGTTTCCCTAATACCCAAGATACCTGGAATAGTGATTCCTCCACGTTGCATTCCAGGCTGGCTGGAGCATGCCTCACGCTGCTTTTCTTTAACCAACAGCATAAATAAATGGAAAGAGGCTCGTGAGGCTTGCCAAATGTATGGGGGAGACCTTGCAGTTGTTCAGGATATGGAGGACCAGAAATTTTTGACCAACCTGACTTATCAATATAAACAGAATCTTTCATCCGACGAGGTTTTCCATGCAGCCTGGATCGGATTGGCAGACGAGAAGACTGAGAACAGTTTTGTGTGGGTCAACAACGAAGCACTCCAATCAAGTATCACTTTCTGGTCAGAAAGGGAGCCAAACAACTTTATTGCCGATTGGGACAAAGAAAAAAAAGGACAAGACTGTGTTGGCATTGTACCACCCAAGGACATCGGAGCGGAAAACTGGTTGTTCAACTGGGATGACGTTACTTGTGTCGGTGGCCGGCACTATGTGTGTGAAACTAAGGCTGTTGTCTCATGATCCAGTCCCAACAGATATTGAGAAGGCCAAATTGAGAAAGACAAGTCGCTGCATCAACTACCGTGGGCTGAATGACATCACTAATAGTGCCCCCCCCCCAAAAAAAAAAATTGTCACTGAATGAAGGAACCCTTTTTCACATTCCACCTATAGAGTGCATCTTTGGCAGAAGGGGTCAAATAAGTATTAATCTTGATGTTTCCTGTGTCACAATCATGAAATGTCGACTCTGTGTTCCAGTTGCTGAGGAAATTGATTAGAATGTTAAGATCAATATATTCTCCTGAAGTAGGTTCTTTTAGCATCTAGCATTGACATTCAATGGGAAGTCATAATTTTTGAGTCAATTGTAGAAATAGATAGTTTGCTTAATAATAAATATATACTTAATATGTGGCTTCAGCTTTTTCAGCATTTTATTGCTTTTGTAAATTGATAGTCATCAACTCTATGAGGGTTTAATTGAGGGAACATAGGGCTTACACACACATAATGGTGAAGGAACATAGGCACACTCCCTCTATAGTTCAGGAACATATGGTAGATACATAGATGTAGTTTAATTTGTCTGAGCTTAAAGTTTGGTGTTTTTTTTATCAATATTGGATCCGGCTTTGTCCAACTTCTCAAGAATCAGTGCATTATAAAATTTAATTCTTCCTTTGAATTCTACATCAAATACTATAGCACCAGTGTTAAAACCAGGGTTAAAACAGTCCAAATATTGTATTACCCCCACAGACGGTGCTTTACTCCTTCACATCAAGGCAATTTCCTGTATGTGCAAATATACATGGCAATAAAAATAATTCTGATTCTGATTCTGATACTTCGACCTCCATTACAAAATAGCAAAATAGTTTGTTTTAAGGTTTTGACTTCCACTCGGCACTAAAGGGAGGAGAGGCGGTGGACTAGTGGCGGAAACTTGGACTATGGGCAGAGAAGGTCTCTGGTTCGTCTCTGGTTCGACTCCACGGAGAGACAACAAAAGACGAACCTGGATTGATCTGTCCAAAAATCCAAGAGGATTCTCCCTGCCCTGTCTAGTGCCCCTGAGCAAGGCACCCAACATCGGCTCCCCGGGTGTCGTACATGGTCGCTCACTACTCTGTGTGTTCTGCACCAGATGGGTCAAAAGCAGAGGTTAAATTTCCCTACCTGCATGTGCCTGTGCATGCCTGTGCATGTGTTTGGGACAAATAAATGCATCTTAATCTTAATCTTAAAGCCTGTCTGCTGTTTCTCTGTTCCTCTGCGACTGACGGGAAACACCTTATCACTCCCTGTGCGAAGAGGCTGTATGATCCCAGTGCACTAACACAGATTAAGTGGGCTTTCTCACCTTGTGGCGCTATTGATCAGCCTTCTGCTCTTTGCCAGCCACACATCAGTTTGTAATCCCTTCAAACATGGGGGCTGTCGGCATCAGCCAAAGCCCACTTAGGCCTTTCCTGCCCGCTGCTCCACCTTAGAGTCCACCAACACCCTATATCACCCTCTCAACCCACCAGCACATGTGCCAGTGCCAGTGGGCGCAGCTTCCTGCAGATTTAGCTCCAGTCTTGCGTATGCTTGCCACACAAGAGCACGATGTGCTTGTCGCTTAGAGCCACCGCAAAAAGTAGATAAGGAAGAAACAATATAGAATAGAGCAGTCAGAAGCTATTACGATAATGATAAATAATTAGCTCTGGCTCTGAACTCCTGCACTTTAGTTTGAAAAGAAACCACTGTGAACTTATTTGTAATAGCTTTTTTTACATTACATTTAGCTGACGCTTTTGTCCAAAGCGAATTACATTTTTAGTACACTCAACATTTATGAGGGGCCATTTAGGGGTTCAGTTTCTTGCCAAGGACACTTAGACATGCAGATGGGAAAGAGTGTGATTCGAACCGGCAACCTTCTTGTTGCAGAACACCCTAGGCCTGTTCTCCCCAGCTTTAAATTGAGCTTTTTGTTTAACCAAGTCTGGTCCTTTTAGGGGATGGAATTAGACAAGTTAAAGCTGCACTAATCAATATGTTTTATGTAAGAAATCCCTCAAATGACGATGCACTTTGGAAAGTGTCCAAAGTAAATCACCAGATCTTCCTCAGTGACACTCATCATCAGTTAGGATCCAAAGTGAGAAAGCTTATTATTTTACAGCACAATGAAACTCGACAGCTTCTTGCAAACCTCATTGAATGTGTTTGAATATAAAGCCACGTCACCCTCTGATAAACTCTCTGACCCCATTGCATTATCAACAAAAGAAGGCAAATGCTGTGATGCCGAAGCTCCAGACCAGAACGAATGTATGTGGCAAATCTGTGATGACCACTCGACTTGTCGGCCTCATGGCAGATAAGCCTCATGTGGCAGAGAAGCCACGCTGGGAGCCGTCTCGCCCTGCCCACTGCCAACCAGGCTCCAGGGCACAGACAAAAGGAGCCACGCTGTCTCCTGGGATCCAAAATAGGTCATTTCTTCTCCCTCTGACTGCAACATGGAGCTCAAAGCATAAAACAAAAATCAATGTCTTTGCTTTTAGCATTATCTGAATATCTGTCATGTTTCTTGTTAATAGGGTTAGGGTTAGTTTTTTTAAGATTTGTTTATTTATACCAAACATTGCACAGACATGCACAACACACTCATGCAATGGTAGGTAAATGTATCCTCTGCATTTAACCCATCTGGTACAGGACACACAGAGCAGTGAGCAGCCATGTACAGCACCCGGGGAGCAGATGTTGGGGGAGTAAGGTGCCTTGCTCAGGGGCACTAGACAGGTTAGGGAGAATTCTCTTGGATTTTTGGACAGATCAATCCAGGTTCGTCTTTTTGTTGTCTCTCCGTGGAGTCGAACCAGAGACGAACCAGAGACCTTCTCTGCCCATAGTCCAAGTTTCTGCCACTAGACCACCAATCTCTAAGGCTGCTGTCTGCATGCGTGCAATTTCACATTTTTCCATTCCCATGAACATTTTTGTCTCCACAAGCATGAATATCACATCTTTCTGTTGCCCAGGAATGTTTCGGCACAGAAATGTGTCCGTAATAAAGAGGATAGCTGCAGGAAGTCTCCAACTCTTTCAGAAGAAAAACCTCAGGAAAGCATGTGTTGCTTTATCCAACATGGTTCTCAGACTGGATTTTATTTCTGTGGTGTAAGCAGAAGCTGAGTAAGAGGCAGCATTTTACTCAGAGACTCTTCAGCAAGGCAGCTGTTGAAATGTGGACTGAACAGGAGTGGTTCTTGTTGTTTTGAGAATTAAATTAAATAGACTCTGACTGAAACAGTCTAAAAAGCCTGACTGGCAATTTAGGAAACAAAAAAAGTAACAAACTCTGACATTTTAATTTTGGGCTTCAAGTGATTTGTTATAGCCGACCGTATATTTTATTTATAGTTAATATAACCATGTAACAATTAGCAGTCAAGCAAGATTTTGATTTGACATAACTAGTTTGCAAATGCAACATTTTACTTTTTCATCTAGATAAACAGATTTAAAGATCAATTACAGTCTGTAATCATCACACCATACGGAGCTATGGCTCAGGATGTGGAAAGGGTCGTCCACTAAGCAGAAGGTCAGTGGTTCGATGCTAGGCCAAAGTGTCTTTGGGCAAGATACTGAACCCAACAGTGTGTGAGTGAGGTTTCATAAATGGCAAATATATCAAAGCGCTTTAAGCGGTCATCAAGACAAGCAACTTTTATTTCAAAAATATATATATATTTTAACCAGTGGTTAGTGAAGCTTGACAAATTTCACGGTAACGGTCTGCACCTGTCCATCCTGCATCTGTTATAAAACACTGCAACAGCCTCTGCAGACTGTTCTCTGAGAGGTGTGTACTTACAGATACTGCAGCACATCGTGATGTACTTATATCAGATTCCTCTTCATCAGGGAGGATACAGGCCAGTGGATTCCAGTGAGAAAAACTAGTCACTAAAACTTAATATATAAAACCTCATCAGTCACTGTAGACTGTGGATTAACGACAGACACAACATTTTCAGCCGCAGCTGACAAAAACATAAAGGATGCTCTCGGTTGTGGGGAATTGTGTTTCTTAATATTGATAAATTCTTGATAAGACTCCAGTGAGCATTTGGATCCACTCTTGGTGATTCGAGATCTCGAAGGATTTATTTTAAAATAATGACTAAGTGTCTTCAGAGGAAAATCATGACAATAAAAGTATTAAATGTGTTGCAGAAAATACTTTTGAACCTGCCCTCTGTTAGTTGATACCATACTCAACCCTTCTTATTATCTGAACAATGAGAATATATATAGGTTCAATGCATTTTCTCTCAAAACAGCATAACTTATGTACCACTATCTCAGCTTTGCGTGCTTCCCCTCCTGATCTGTGAGAGGACAAACCTCGATTATGTCTGAACTTGGTTTACCCACTGTGTCCTCACTGACTCCAGCTCAGTAGATCAACCTCTGCACCAGGATTCTCATTTCCCTCAGTGAATCAGTGTCACTGTGTTTGTGCCGTGACTTCATGTCTCTAAACTCTGGAGCACTGACTCCCCTCATTGTTGTGGTGCAATACAATTGCTGAGTGAATACACCAAATCAACAGCACATGGATCCTAAGCTTTTAAACTCAGCTTATTGTGTTTTGTGAAAGTTTATTGGTTTTTGTATTAAACAATAGTATGAAAAGTCAAAGTTTCTAGGTTTTACCTACTGTTGCCTTACTTATAATATGTTGCAATATGATCTATACAACATCAAATGTTGGTCAATATAGGAAATCTTTTTTACAAAGCAAGAATCAATATAATATTGTTGGGCCTCCGAAGGTATGCACTCTACTAAGTTCCATTCTAGTTTGTATTTTAATTTATAGAGAGAGACCAGAGCCGAATTTGTTATGAGATTGAGATCTTATAAAACCTTCCTCCCCAAAAATAAGGAACAAAAAGATTTTAATGTATGCATCTGGCTCTGCAGGGGGCTGTGAGAAATCCCCCTCAGGGCCCAGAGAGGTTCAGAGAGAATCTCTGGTGATCCCAAACCAAGCTGCCCTTGATCCAGCTGCACAGGCGTGAGCATGATACCAATAGATGAGACTACGTGGAGGTGTTAATTTTTCATTGAAACTCTCAACAACAAAAGCACAGAGAGAGAGAGAGACCTCTGAAGAGGACACATGAAAGTACATGTCTGCAGGTTTTAGGGTTAAACGGATGTTTCATTTTCCCATGAAGGAACAGAACTAATCGCAGAAACTAAATTTTAAGGTGGAAGAAATGTGTGTGTTTCTCTGACAGAAAAATACACCATTGTGTTCATATGTTGTACAGATCAACCTCAAGTCAGAACAGCCACTCGGAAAGTGTTTTTGAATGTTCCAATGTTTCACTTTAGTCACTGTCAAACATTTATCTATCACAAGCACCTACCAGACTTTTCAACCAATACAGACATTTTTATGATTTAATGTGTTTATGTTTCAAACTATTTAATATATACAGCACCCCTGATGCCTTTATTGCTCTGTATAAATATGCTAATATTGGAAAGAGGAGTCAAAGTGTTGCTTAAATGCTCTAAAATACAACACATCTGTTAACAGCGTCCACATTTTGACTTTGGTTGTGTTACAAAATGCACAACTTTAGTCAATGTTAGCATGGGTCTCAAATCATAAATTGTATACAGACCACAATCTTTCCCAAGTAGTTTACGTTGAATAATGCTGTTGTACAAGTTAAGTCGAAAACTAATGAAATATGTCTTCATTGAAGATTTCACTAATAGATTTAATGTCACCATGTCTGTGATATGTGCTGTGGCAGAGTCGGTGTGGCGGAGATTGTTAGACTTGGATCTTAAATCTTCTCTGTACCTTTCTTCACACAGGTCACTTAATGCTTGTTATTATAGACCATAGTTCATGGTTTGTCTTAAAGACAAGTGTCAGGACGGATCTGCCCCATTTCCTTCCAGCAGTGACCATAGCAACAAATGCCCTGGTGGAGGCCCTCAGGGATTACACAGACAGTGTCCGGTGGATGTGGTAAACACAGGCTTCGGGTCTCAAGATCATGCAATTACACAAGCTGTCTCCTGGTAAGACAGAGGTAGGATAAACAAGACATAAGATTTGATATGGTCAGATGAAGCATAACCTTATCTAGACCTGTAGGTATCATGTGAGTCTGTTCGGGTTTAAATGTGCTCTGTCCTCAGACAGCCTTCAGTACTGGGTGATGTTACACTTATAAGCATGTCCTGCACAGTTCATTTCTCTTTGATGCATCAATCATTAATAAATGTTTCTGTCAAGACATCTGTCTCCTGAAATCATCTTCTATCATCCCACAAGATTTCCTTCATAACAATCACATCCAATATCCAGATCTTGACTCTTCACCCTGATTCTGACTTAAGGAAAAATACTTTATTAAATTATTGTATTATTATTTACATTGTTAGTAGTATTATTTACATCCCAAATTAGTCACCTTACTGTACGCTTTATCACAATGCAGTAATAAGAGTACATTACTTGGACAAGATTAATGTAACTTTGGAGTTTTATGTGATAGCATGAACTATGCTGTCATGTTCAAAAGAGGGGTTGCATGGGTGTTAGATTTTTACTCTTCTTCAAGGCTTGAAAAGTGCTACATAAATAAATGTATTATTCGGCAAACACACAGACATGTTGCCCCGTGCTGTGGGTTTTACCTCCATGCTACACTAGAATTCATATGATCTGATGAGTGTAATTTGTCATATTCATTGTATTCCGCGCATGTGTTTTGTGACTCTACCTTGCACTTCCTTCCATCCACCGTCTCCTCGTCAAACTCCTGGCCAATGTGGAAGTTGATCTCGGTGGTGCGCACAGTGGTGGAGGTTTTGATGTAGAACTGATCACCGTCCTGACGGATCTCCACGTGAGGGTTGGAGGCCGCCGCCACAGCCACCTTCCTCAGCATGGCGTTCACCCCTGAGCAGGAACAACACAGGCCATAACCACAAGAGAGAAATAATACAGGGGTCGCGGTAATCAATATAACAAGATTAATTTAGTTATAATAGGGCAAATCTTTTTAACTGCCTCATAGTAAGTGCCAATATATCACTGTGTGTAAAAGTAGCTTTGTATCATTGGTATATGGTATATGGTTCTTTTATTTTAGGTTGGTTTATTAAAAATAATAAAAAAACAAAGGAAAAAATGACAAATCAGCACAAAAAGAGGGAGATGATGTTTGATCAGTTGATGACCTTTATCTCGGTTTCAGAATTTGCACCGAAGCAGCTTCCAGCCTGTTCTTTTGCCTTCATTCTCTCCTTTTTTTTTTACGGTGGAACCCACCAAGATTTAGACCTCTCCAGCCTCAGCCCCCAAAGCTTTAGGGATATAGGTATATGCTGGCTACATGTCCCTCACACCTGAAAGTTTAATATTTGACCGAAAATTATGGAAATGTAGATTTTTCTTAAAACTGGGTGAAATCTGTGGAGTTTAGTCTGTGAGGTCTGTGTGAGCAATCATTCAACACTTTGACTTGCTCTTTCTGAAACTGTAAAGCAATTGGCTTCATGTTCTGCCAGAGCTCCTGGAGCCATTATTTAATTGACCCTCTGTAGCAATAGTCAGGATAAAAAGACTGTAACTTTGCCAACAAGGGTTTAAAGCCACAATCAATTTTGAGAGGTTATTTTGAGAACCCCCAAACCACTGTTATCGTGTGGGGGCAACATCCAGGAATAAAACATAATGATTTAATAGTTTAAACTCTACTCCACCCATGAGGGATCACACCACATGTTTTTATAATATAAAAAATTCATGTTAGCCGAGCAGTCTGCCCTCATTTCTAAAGAGAATGAAAAGAGATGGCTTTTACCAAAAATGGAATTTGCTGTTTTATTTATTTATTTCGCTTGGTGTACATCCTGAATGAGTGTAAATTATATCAGACAGTCAAACATTCAGACAGTCAAACTAAAGCTTCTATTTTACCACTATTAACCAAAGATCTAAGCATCTTTGATTTTTAACTTAAGTAATTATTTTATTACTTAAATTGTTTGCTAGTTTGTAACTTTTATTTGTGTGCAGCATCACACAAAACTGCCGGAATGAATTTCCATGAAACTTGGTGGAAGGATGTGGTATGGGTCAATAAGGAACCAGTTACATTTTGTTGTGGATCCAGGAATTATTTAATCACTTTCTTTAACATTGAGTGATGGGTAGTTTTTAAGCATTATCATTGATTGCTTCGAGAATAGTTCATTGATCTTGATGAAAAAGTCAGACATATTTGAGGGACGAGTATTTGTGACTGTGTAAAATTTGGTGCAGATACAAATATACGGGTTTCATGAGGAGTTTTAGTTCACATTGCATTTACATTTACATTTTCTAGCTCAAGCAACTTACAAAATCCACATATTGGTTTAGCAGTGGAATTGCATATGAGATGTGAAGTATAATCTTTGACCCAATGAAGACACATAAGACCCATGTGCCTGCTCTCTGCCTGTGAGTCTGATCGGTTTGTACAGCTCTGTTCACCCAGCGTGCTCCTCTGCTCTCTGGATACAACAATCCTGCAGTATGAAGTCAACTGAGTCAACATATGCTGATGAGGATTTTGATGAAAAGTGGCGGCCCTGCGGCACCGCAATCCACGTCAGTCGCCCGACACAGCTCTCAATCGACCGAGACCTTATGTAAGAGTGAATGAGCAATCTGCTGCGGCAGATGTGGTTCCTGGCTGATGAATGGCTGAGGTACTAGACTCGCTGACTGATTTCTCCTTAAATCAGAGGAGCAGGTGCCACATGCAATAGTTTTGGAGATTGTGTTGAATTATTTATTTTGCCAGCATTGTTTCAAAACTGACCAAATTCACAGATTTCTGATTATTGATTACTCAGTGACACATGATTACAAAATTGAAAAATAAAGGATGAAGATGCCACTTATTTACAGAGCAGCTGTATATCTAGTTTTTGATATCGTCAAACAAACAGATATTTTAAGTCGTAGTATTTTGAGAAGACTTTCTAACTTTCACAGCTTGCCTGCTTCTAATTCGTTGTTTCCTATCTTTATTCAGATTAATAATATTTCCGATTAATATTATTTGGTATTTAAAGCACAACAGTGTTTTTGTGACTATTCAAATTAAAGCGCAGTACAGGTCACACACACCAACAGGAACAAACTATTTCAGTTTTAAACGTAATAGCTGTGAGGAGGATCAGCCACTTGTTTCTTTCCATCATGTTGTTGGCTTTGTTGACAATAAGAGCAATGAACCATATCAACCATATGCAGCTATAAAGTATGTAATGCACAGTGCATGACGACAGGTAGGAGACTGCAGCCTCCCAGCAGCTACATCTGATCTCTAATCCTCCATTCAGAAATCGTATGTGTGGGCCGTTGAGTGCTGCAGAGATGTGCAAATAACTAGCTTGTCAAATTTTGGTCCAAAACATTTGACCAGTTTGTGCTGAAATAGAAAAAAACATTCACGTGTAAAAAGTTCTAATAATCATCTGGTTTGATATCAACACTTCCTAAAGAGTTGCACAAACTACTTGCTGCACTCCCAGTGGGACTTCTCCCTTGAGATTTCCAAATCCTTCTAAAGACACCCAGCTCCTCGACGTGCCCTCCCTGTTGCAGCGCCTCGGCCGGTCGAAAAACGCTGCAACGCAATTGAATGACCCAGTTAAACGTGTCTAAACCCAACGCAAACATCAGTCAAGACCAAGACTGGAGAGAGAATGAGAAAAGATGGGACACAAGGGAACAACGCTGGGCTTCAGAGACCTCCCTGGCATCGCTAATGCATGCCCTACTTAAATGCTTAACATGAATAATGTTGTGCCCCCTATCCCCTCCTCTCTTCATGTAACAATACCACGTCTGTTTAGGCTGGAACTCAGCATCCAGTGTTTATCATATCTCCTGTAAATCCTGCATCACCTCCCCAAGAATCCCTTGCCTCCTTTTCCCAGGGAGCTTCTCCCAACAATGAGATGTTGTTGGCAGTCAGGCATGCCAAGCCCAAATAACAAGCGAAGCCTTTTTCTATGTGGGCATGATGGATAGTCAAACCTCACGCAGGGATGCAGTCTTGGCTGTGGAGGGGAGGGAGGAGAGGGTGAGGAGAGACAGCAGAGGGCTTACCCAGGGCTTTGAGAAGTTCATCAAATTTCTCACTCCTCTTCATCTTCCAGGTGCCGGCAAAGTTAGACATGTCTGCGGCGGCTGAGTGCGAAGGCTGCAGAAGGAACCTGTTCCACGCTCTGACGTCTCCCTCTCGCTTTCTTCTCTCCTCTTTTTCTCTCTTTGACTTTCTCACCCTCCTCCTTCTTCCCTATGTGCTCCTGTCTCCTCTGCTCTGGGCTCAGCCTCTCGTTCACACTGTTACACCCGAGTGTCTCACTGGGTCTGCTTTTTACTTATTTATTTACACAGACGCTCACTCACACTCCACCTCCTCTTGGTCGGTGTGTCTCACTGTGCTGGCTTCAGTCTTGTCTTCAGCTCCTTTATAGCTACTGTGTGTGATGGGAGTCAGAGGAGGTCCCGCCCCCTGAAAAGCTTTGTCCCATTAATACAGTAGAGCAGGACTGACGTAGACGCTCGCTCTGGGAATCAAAACGGCTGAATTCATCCTTTCAATGAATTCACAGAGCTTCCATTTGTCATCTACTTGATGATAAATAGTCATTTGGATAGGGATTTTTCAATTGAAGGTTACCGTTCATTGTCACTGACATCCTTTACCAAGATGGCTACTTTGTTCATAGTTAGTATTTCAGAAATAAAAGTTTGTGAAACTTTGAAAAATTCATGCATCATATATGCATGCATTCTTCTTCTGTAAATAACTCCAAATGATTTAAGATAAGTAGATTTTCTGTTCAGCTGTTCCTTTGTTTTGTTCTCTACCTTCAGTTGAGGTTAGACGGGCGAGATATTAAAAGTTGCATTAGACCCCAGTCACAGCAATGGTTGATAACAAGTCATGATCCATTTAGTAATGGAATTAACAAGGAGATGTGTATTAGTTATATGTATTATAATGTGAAGTGTATTTATTTCTTGCTTGGGGCTTTCTGTACCTTTGGAGATCATCAGTGTCTCTTGGTCCTTTCTTAACACACAAGTTTGTCTGTAAACTATATATTTACCTTTTAATTGTTTGAACTTGAGTGTAGGTGTAACACTTCCTAAAAAATGTGATGAATTTCTCTTACTGAGAAAGACCAGTGAATAATAATAATAACATAATTTTTCTATATTTATTTAATTATTGCTGTTATTATGTCTTACTGCCACGTACCGCAGGTGGCGGTGGTGCGCTTCTTAGGTTATTATGAGAAAAGCGAAGAAGACGAAAACCGGAAGTTATGCTCTCTGCTGTCATGGCGCTTCACATGTAATTCACTGCGCTCCAGACATTTGATAAACACACTAAGAAGGCTTTTGAAGGTACGTGAGAGCATGTTCATCCTAAAAAAACTAGTTTCATAATAAGAACACAAACCAGTCGGTAAACGGAAGCGAGAGTCTGACGTTCAAACGACAAACTTCACTTTGTTGTGAAGCGGTTGCAGAGTTAGCAGCTAGCCGCCGTTAGCCGCCGTGTTGAAGCACTTTTCTCCACATTACGGTGCAAGATCAGATGTGCAATTCAATTAAAATGTCATCGTCTGCTTATCATGCCTCTAAAGCGTCTTTTTAGCTCGTTGGTTTCGCCCACCTGACTAACCGTGATCCATTAAATTAATACTCGTTATTATTTACCTGCACGGTCCCTTAATAGGTCCTGTTGTCCACAGGTTGATATAAGTTGATTGTCTCTCCTGGACCAAAACAATGAGCACTCAGGTAAGCAACAGATTCCCTCGTTCATTCATATGTTCCATCCACCGAGCGACTGCAGTCAGAGATTAACTGTGAACTTATGCTTTGGTTTCCAGTACAGCATCCTATTCAAGCAGGAGCATGGTGAGTGACATCACAGACAAACACATCTCACTGTAGAAGTGTGTTTATGTTCTTACTCAGTCAATAGAAGATAGATATTCTACCCCGTTAACTCCTTAATATGTAGGAGCAGTAACATCAAGATAATTTTAACCCTGAGCTAATGACTCTTGAGTAGAAAACTATTAAGAGTTGTACTATACACTCTTTTTTTGTTTTGTTTTGATGTTTTCGTACTTTCCCCATCAACCCCTATTTTCTTTATGAAGTATCACTTGTTGACGTTGTTATAAACCGCGTTTCCTTCCTCTCAGCACACGATGACGCCATCTGGACGGCGGCGTGGGGTAAAAGTGAGGCGGATGGGTCTGAAACCATTGTCACTGGCTCACTAGATGATATGGTGAAAGTCTGGAAATGGTGAGTTTGTGCTGGCTTGGGTTGACGTTCTTTTATTGGTTTCTTATGCAATTCTGTATCTGTCCGCTTCACAATATTTGTTATTTGTTTTAAAATGTATATATCAAGATTTTCACAAATTACAAAAACACAACAGTAAGAATGACAGAACAATGTAGCCTCCTTGGCGAGGGAATATGATACAAAAATCAAAAGGTTCAAAGTCATCTGATTGAAAAAAAGTTGTATAAAGTTAATCACTAGAGCTTTTTCATCATTGCTTAGGACGATCAAATGACAGAAGCTTCCTATGGCACAACACATGTAACAAATCATACCGTAATGAATCGACAGATACACATTGACTTAAAAAAAGACATTTTAATTAAGTTCAAACTAAGATTTTTATATTAAAGGGCTAATGCTCCATTGGAAAAGATATAACACTGTCACAATCTTCTACAGACGCTGCGTTTAAGTTACAAAGCATAAACAGTTTCTCTAGTTGTCTGTAAGACATCACATCTCTGAGTGTCGTGACTTTGGTCATATGGCTTCCGGATCTTTCATCTACTGATCTTTGTCTGTATTAGAATGAGAGAGAAGGGAAGACAAGAGAAAGTATTGATTGTGATCACCGCTGCAGTCTGAAACAACACACTTCACTGCATTCTTCTTTATGGATCATTCCCTGCTGTGCTTGCATGTTTATTTCAAAATGGTAGAGATGATCAATAGATAGATTTGAAGTCCTGGTTTGACTTTTATCAAACAGCCTTTAAGTGAGTTGCCGTCCCCTTTTAAGCATTTATTCACAGTAGAAAAACATTTGAAAGTGGTAGTATCTGTCAACAAGTATAATTTCTCCTCCAATCACATTTTATATTATTCCAAAGGTGTCTTTACTATGTTGTCATTTAGTATTTGTCTATTCACACAACAAAGTTCAATTATTTGAATTTATTTAATGTTTATACTGCTTATAAATGCTAAACAGGAGGATGTATGGTAAAGTCCTCAGCGTTAATCTACACCTTCTTCCGTTCACAGGCATCATGTTTGTTTTGATGAGGGAAAGCATCTCATGCTGCTCATCACAGCTTGAGATGATTTTACATTTTTGGTGAAACGGATCCCAGCTTCACCGGATTCCCTTATAAAAGTGCTGCAGAAAAAATCCAGATTTGTCTTGACATGGCTGAAATAACTCTGTGCCATGCTGTTTATGCAGGTCAGACGAGAAGCTGGAGCTGCAGTGGAATCTGGAAGGTCACCAACTGGGTGTGGTGTCAGTTGACATCAGTCACAACGGAGCCATCGCTGCCTCGAGCTCCCTGGACGCTCACATCCGTCTCTGGGATCTGGAGTCTGGGAAACAGATCAAGTCCATGGACGCAGGACCAGGTGAGACTGGGCCTCATTGATATGTTGTTATTGTGTTTTTTTGAATAATTTGTGTTTGATGGTGGAATAGCTTTTTGATAGAGTGTTTATGCTTCCCATCGCTGTTTATCTGACAGTTACGAAAGGAGATTGCTTTTATGTTGTCTCTACTGAGAGTAAAGATTTCGATTAAAATTATTTAAAAAATATGTTAGTAGTAGTTTTGCTTTTTTACTGCCTCCTCATACGCATAATTTATCAAGTGAACCATTGATTTATCCAACTAATAACTGACAGTAATATTCCAACCTGTTGACTGATTTTTTTATTGTGTATCCTTTGCCGGTGGAATAAAATCACCACATAAATAAATTATAACCCAGTGAGGTCTTGAAACATCTGTTGCTCAGAAAGTCTCATTTTTATTCCCCCCCTTCAAGAACCCATTACTTTGTGTATCTTCAGCTGAGTTGTCACCTTCTATTAGTGATGCTCCATTTCACCAAGTGGCTGGTAGGGGTCAATGGATTGTTTCTTTCCCTCTGATAGAACATACTCTATTTTGGTGTGTTTGGTTTATTTAGACGTAAGATCTTTTTTTTCTCCTTTTTCTTTTTCTGGATTTAAGAATTAGTACTTTGCTGAGCTAACTGCCAACAGAGCAGAAAGTAGGATGTGTGTCTTGTTCAGGGGCAGTGAGAAAAGACTGCCATGTCAGTGGTTAATAACATCAAGGCACAGATTAGTGGTTCACATGTGGATAAACATATTTACAAAAAAAAAAAAATTGTTTATATGGTAGAATAAACAATTCCTGGCATAGAATCTTTTAGATGACTTAAATCCTCCCCTTGTCTTTCTGCTCTCCTCCTCAGTGGATGCATGGTCGGTTGCCTTCTCCCCAGACTCCAAATACATCGCCACAGGAAGCCATCATGGCAAGGTCAACATCTTTGGTGTGGAAAGTGGAAAGAAGGAATATTCTCTGGACACTCGAGGGAAATTCATCCTGAGTATAGCTTACGTAAGGAGCCATAACTTGTCATTTTGCTCTGGGGTTGGGGGGGTTCTCCTCATCTGCACCAACACCAGTCTTGTTTTAGCCCTTAACCCTTAATCTGCAGGTCTATGGATTATTTAATAGTCTTGGCTCATGTGTCTTTATCTCTATAAATTTAAATTATACTCAATGATAAAATGTGTTTGAATGTATTTTCCTCTTCAGAGCCCTGATGGAAAATATTTGGCAAGTGGAGCCATTGATGGAATCATCAACATCTTTGACATTGCCACTGGAAAACTACTCCACACACTGGAAGGTAGATTCACTTATTCATTCATATGATTTAGGAAACAAGTGCTGCAATTCTGGATTATTTACAGAAATATTTTCAGTTTCTATATCTATATACACTCTTAAGATGACGTCTTCAGATGGCTTGTTTTGTATGAGGGTTCTGAGCAACGGTTGAAAACTAAAAGATTTAGCAAAACTATAAAACTGGAAAAAGCTGCGAATTCAGACATTTAAAAAGCTGTGACAATTTGTTATCCTTTTTGTTTTCAGGATTATCTATTTATTTTCCTTTAACTGACTACCCAATAAATTGACAAATATTTCTACCACAAATTAAAAAATGTAAACGTTAAGGGAAATAAGCAAAGCTGCTTTAGCTCAAGACAAAGTAATAATTTAATGTTACGGATAAAAAAGAGCTTCAGGTGTGAGGTACCTTACCCAGCTAACAGCAGAGTTACATCTTGAAAACAACAGAGGCAGAAATCAGCCACACACAAAACCTCCTGACAGACTCTCTCTCCTCCCTCTCACAGGTCACGCCATGCCCATCCGATCTCTCACCTTCTCCCCTGACTCCCAGCTACTGATCACAGCCTCAGACGATGGCTACATTAAGATTTACGACGTGTGAGTTCAGTTGGCAGCTCGTTTTTACTCTTGATGTCAGTTTTAGTTCATAAGATGAGATAGAATTATATCGTTCCTCCAGATATTGTTGTGCTCATTATACACAGTAAAATGAAAATTGAAAAATAGATATGTAGACACTGAGTAAAAGAAAGAAAGGGTGTTTAAGTGTTACAATTTTGCAAGCATTACAAATTACAAGCATAGATATAAAGGCAACAGGATAGAAAAAAAGTAAAACAACCATTTTGTTAGCTCAAATTTGCTGTTATTGTCTTGCAGGCAACATGCCAACCTGGCAGCTACACTGAGTGGACATGGAGCATGGGTTCTTAATGTTGCATTCTCTCCGGATCACACACACTTTGTCTCAAGGTAAACCGACATCTCTGGCTTAATACTGTGTGAGGACACGATCTAAAGAAGTAGAAACATGGAGTTATATATATATAAATATATACCGCTCACCTGTTCTGCAGATTTTCCTGTTGTTGATGCGAATGCATCTGACAATTTCCACCTGTGTCTTCTTCATATGAGAATGGCAAACTCCTCAAAATGTGTGGACCAAATTTTTCGCACATTTTCCAAAGTTCACGTCTCTGGTAACAGCCGTAGTGAGCCGTCAAACGTTTCTCTAACTTCCCATTGTGTGAAGCCGTCAGCTCAATCTGTTTTTCAGACACAGCTTCCAGTTCACCATGCCAGGATAAACAAAGCTGGTCAGCCAAACGATACACAGTGTGATTCTGACATGATTTGTTAAACACAATCTCTCTCTCTCTCTCTCTCTCTGCTTCCTTCTTCAGTTCGTCGGACAAGAGCGTCAAGGTTTGGGACGCGAGCTCCAGAGCGTGCATCAACACCTTCTTCGACCATCAAGATCAGGTGACAAAGCTCAGCTGTCCTCTCTTCACTGAGTGTGTTACCATTAAATTAAAAGTGAGAAAATCCTTCAGCTGGAGGTGCTGATGTGTCTCAGAAACCAACGTGGCCAGTCTCACACACTGGCCCCTCACATCAACCGTCTCTGATGCCTCAGCTCAAGAAAAACCAATTAACCCAGCATCATTAAATCTGTGCTTACTGATGCCTGTGGGGAGGGACATTCTTCACCAACAAAGCCTCCTACATAAATGGCACATCTCTTCAGAGATGAGGTCAGGGGCAGTTGTATTGGCCATATTGTTGATTTGTCAAACTCTAGTGTTAAAGCCAGTCTGTTGTTTTAGCTTTGCTTTGTTCTGCTGTTTGGATCAGTCTCTCAGCCCAGTCTGCTCTGTTTTTCACTCTCAGCGTCACATCACATGAGAGGCGCTTAGATATTTGTGGAAAGACTGTATTCACGACCACCTAGTCATTTTGAGGACATTAAAACAAGTTCGATGGTAAATGGACTTGTAATAAGGATCATGCACCTTCTATTCACCCCCTGCCCCTGAAACCATGGTTCATCTATGATATTCAGCGAGTAAACTTAAAATATTAGGACTTCTAAATGGAGTTTGGCGTGCTCGTTAAAGAAAAAGCTCTTCCAGTTCAGGAAGGAGATCATGAGGGTGTTCATTGTTCAGCCAAGTTTTAGTCGTTGATGCTACCCTATCAGAGTTTTTGTCAAGTGATTAATTGGCTCTGTTTTCCCTACATTAAACCCAGTTGTGCTCAGATTTGAGAGCTGAACAGAATTAAACACCACAGAAGTTGTTATCATCCTCTGTTCTGCTCTTGTTATCTTCAGGTATGGAGTGTAAAGTACAACAGCACTGGCTCCAAGATCATCTCAGCTGGAGACGACCGCGCCATCCACATCTACGACTGTCCCATGTGATGAGGGACGTCCTGTACAGGCTGCAGGAGACGATTTTCTGCGATGTTTTCTCAAATCATTGAGTTGTTAACTCGGGAGGGAGGGAGGGACGAACTGTAAATGTCATGGGTTATTTTGCACTGGCCAAGTATGGTCAAATAAAAGGGTTGTTTTTGTACTTGTGTTTATGTTTTCTGTTTTTTGAGTTTGGAGTTTATATGCTTGAAAATGCAGAGCTTTTCAAAAGTTGAAAACTTTTGATTTCTTATTTTAAAGGGATACTTCACCCAAAAATGAAATCAATCAATTCAACTACTCACCACTATGCTGATGGAGGGGTGGTCGAAGTGTTTAAGTCCACAAAGCACTCTGGGAGTCTTGAGGATGAACAGTGTGATTTAAGCCCGTCCTTTTTATGTTAAAAGCCAGGAGACGTAATCGCAGAGCAATTTCTGCAGCAGTGTAGAAATTATTAAGATATATGTCTCAACCTAGTGGCCCAGCAGGTGTACTACAGACTAGTAATCTGCTGCAGCTATAGCAAAAGGCATGAATCTAAAATGTAAAGATATTGACTTGGTGCCAACAAGGACAACTGCTCTCTAAATAGAAAAGATATGAAAACTGTCAATTTAATTTACAACAGTAGCCATATATGTCCCCGCATGGAGATGGAAATATTACTGTCTGAGGTTATGTTGCAAAATAACCATATAACACTGAATATCAAAAAAGTCTGAATGCAAATATGCTGTAATCAGTCAAGAACATAACTTTGAAAGTATAAGGCTGCATCACTGAAAATCTGTACGGAGAGCTTAAACACTGAATTTGCTTCAAAAGAACTTTGAAGAGCGAGTTCTGCAGGACGAGAGGGTGGAAATTACTACATCAAGAAGAAAGTCTCTATAACATAGAGCAAAAAGCTGGAGTTAACGTTAAGCTTTGGTCACACTACATGACTTTCAAAGTCTTAAGATCACTGTACTTTTCACACAAAACTGTCTTGTACTCAGGGGTGTTGTGAGCAGAGGAGCAGAGGGCAACCATAGCACAGTGCCCGGGAACCAAATCCAGATTTGAAAAGTGTTTTAACCTACTTCTTCTTTGATCCGATGGACTTTCTTGCAGTCTGTCAATTTCATTCCCTTGACTGATGAGCTCACTTTCACTTGGGGAAGAGGACACTGTATGAACTAAATTACATGATGTTATGGACAAAAGAGGGGATAATATATATATCAGTAACTGGAAACAAAGTACTTAACATTTCTAACTACCCATATCTGAATTTTGGGATGATCAGAATTAGAACAGATACATTTTTTTTAATAAATAAATGATAAAGCCATTGCAGTGAGAAAAACATGACAGATCGGTCAAAGTGCGCCCCCTTGTGGCTGGCTATAGTAGCTACAGGTTATAAGTTCCGCATCCTTCATAAAAGTGACACTAAAAACTCAAAGTACACTTCAGATAAAGTTTCTCCAAACGTGTTTGTTATTTTATGTAGTTAATATCCCGATAATCCATGTCCAAGAGTCAATTTCCCCGGATAAGATTTATTCGTTATTTGCCTCTATAAACACACTCTGACCTCCTAAAGCTTTTATTTTGTTACTTCCTGTTACCGGCATTTGAATTTGCAAATTAGTTAAATATTTAGTTTCACCCGAAACATTTAGATTTAAAATTTAGATTTAACATTTAGATTTAACATTTAGATTTAGATTCAGATTCAGATTTAACATTTAGATTTAGAATTAACATTTAGATTTAACGTTTAGATTTAACATTTAGATTTAAATTTAAATTTAACATTTAGATTTAGATTTAACATTTAGTTTTAGATTTAGGTTAAACATTTAGATTTAAATTTAACATTTAGATTTAGATTTATATTTAGATTTAGAGTTTTGTTTCAACATTGACCATTTAAGTGTAACATTAAACATTTGGATTTAAATATTAAAAAAATATCTCTAAGTTGACAAATGTTGTTGTAAATGTGCAAAAAGTCACTCTCAAAAATTCACAAAAGTTTTTTAAACATAGTTTGAAGCTAATTGTGACAAAATGTTGCTGTTATTTTCAGCGTGAGCTGCTTTACAAACGGCACCCCATAGTGGACACTATGAGTATTAGGTCATGCCTTTTGGTCTCACGAATGCTCCTGCCGTTTTCCAGGCAATGATAAATGACGTGTTAAGAGACTTTCTTGACCTTTTCGTGTATGTTTATTTGGATGACAAACTTATCTACTCCTCAGACCTGAAGAAACACCAAGACCATGTAACTCAGGTAATGAAAAGACTGCTAGAAAATAAACTATATGTCAAAGCAGAAAAAAGTGAATTCCATGCCGAAACTGTCTCCTTCCTGACCCTCAATGACAGTTCGTGGTAGAGGTGGACACTTTCAACGAAGGGGTCGGAGCCATCCTCTCCCAGCGGTCAGAGCAGGATGGTAAGGTGCATCCTTGTGCCTTCCTGTCACAGCGGCTATCCAAAGCGGAGCGGAACTACGATGTTGGTAACCGGGAGTTGCTGCCAGTCAAACTCGCGCTGGAGGAGAGGAGACACTGGCTCGAGGGGGCTGAACATCTGTTCATTGTCTGGACTGATCATAAAAATCTAGAATACATCAAGAAAGCCAAAAGACTCAATTCTCGCCAGGCCGGGTGGGTGCTATTTTCTCTCTCATACAGGCCGGGGTCCAAAAACGTCAAGTCAGACGCCCTGTCTCGTCTCTTCGACCCCGAACCTGTTGCCAAGGACCCAGAAACGACCCTCCCACCTACCTGTGTGGTTGGAGCACTGACTTGTCAGATAGAAAATGAGGTTAAGCAGGCTAATGGTGAGTTCTGTTCACCTAGTGGGTGCCTAGAGAATCGCTTGTTTGTCCCTGTTGAATTACGCCCACAGGTGATCCACTGGGCCCAAACCCCGCTGCTTTCTGCCATCCGGGAGTTCGAAGAACGATGTTCGCTATCTCCCGGAGGTTCTGGTGGCCCTCCATGGAACCGGAGGTCCGGGAGTACATAGAGGCTTGTTCGGTCTGCGCCCGAAAAAAGATGTCCTCCGGGTCACGCATGGGTCTCTTGCAGCCACTTCCCATCCCCTCCAGACCGTGGTCCGACATCTCCGTAGACTTCGTCACGGGGCTTCCGGTCTCTCAAGGTAACACCACTGTCTTCACAGTGGTGGCTAGATTCATTGCTCTGCCAAAACTGCCCTCCGCCAAAGAAACGGCGGAGATCATGATGAACAATGTTTTTAAGGTTCACGGATTTCCCAAAGACATTGTCCAGACCGAGGTCCCCAGTTCGTCTCCCGGTTCTGGAGGGAGTTCTGCCAGCTCATCGGATCTAAGGCCAGCCTGACCTCGGGTTACCAACAGGAGGCCAACGGCCAGGCCGAACGCCAAAACCAGCAACTAGAAACCGGCCTCCGGTGTCTGGTCTCTCAGGACTGATTCCCCTAGGGGACAGAGTCAAGAAAACTGCGGACCACAAGAGACGGCCCGCCCCCACCTACCAGCCAGGACAGAGAGTGTGGCTCTCCACCAGGGATCTAAACCTTAAAGTCCCTTCCAAGAAGCTGGCGCCGCGGTTCTTGGGTCCGTTCCCCCTCATAAAGCTCATCGGGCCTGCAGCAGTTCGCCCTCGCCTGCCCCGATCCCTCCGTGTTCACCCAACCTTCCATGTAAGCCGGGTCAAGCCCACCAAGGAGAGTCCGATGGTTTCAGCCCCTACCCCTCCGCCAACCCCAGAAGTGTATACAAGGTCAAGCGGTTGCTGGCGGTTCGCAACAGGGGCCGAGGTAAACAGTATCTGGTGGACTGGGTAGGATATGGTCCTGAGGAGAGGCAGTGGGTTCCGTCTCGTCACATTGTCGACTCTACACTCATCACAGACTTCCACAGGGACCACCCTGACCGACCTGGGCCCTAGAGGGGGGGGGGGGGGGGGGGGACTGTCACACCGCTGTGACGTTTGTTTCGTCTTGGGTTTTTTGTCTCGTAAACCTCCTGTTACACTTGCCATGTGTACATTTTACTGATATATCATTTAAGCTCGACTAGAGGGGAGCAAATGTAAAAAATTTCTCACATTACACCGCTCTCCCCTATAATGATGAGACACTGGACTGAAATACAATCAATACATTTTATTGCACACAGTAACAGACAAAAATTATTCAGAGCATAACATCTTTATAATATATTAAAAGTATTAAAATGTAGTAAAAATATTAAAAAGTATAAAAAATGCAAACCATTAACTGCATAAAAAAGTAGTAAAGAGTATTGAAACATTTGTTCAATATGTATAGAAAAACAACAATAAATTAGTAGCACTTGTGGGCCCGTGCTACGACGATCGATGACCAAGCGCACATCTCTGCGTTGCATGCGTTTTGCGCATTGTGGCAAGATAAACGCTTCACTTCCTGCGTCCGTCACGCGATGTAGATTCTTGTCTACTTATTGCTCATTACGGTCCACGCTATCAATTGCACATCACACTGTGAACATTTTATCTAAATCGAGTGATAGTTTTAAAACAAAGCTTACTTCCTGTTTCCAATAGGTGGCGCCATCACTATTGTTACATACAGATATACAGATCTGTTCAAGTAGGTGCTCTGATGTAGCGTGAGCAATTTTGTGTCAATTGGACAATGTTACCACAACTTAATTTTCACACTGATCAGTAGGTGGCACTATGACCCTGAACTAATATAAATATATGGATGTGTTTAGGTCAGAATTGTGATCATAGGTCAGTAGTTTGGAGCCAGTCGGATAATGCGGGGTGGATTTAGAAAGTACTTGCTGTTTCATGGCGAATCAGTAGGTGGCGCTATGACAATAAGGAAATATTGAAACAAAGAGCTGTTCAGGCTTGGACTCTGATCATGTTACAAAAGTTTGGTAGTGACAGGACAATGAACACTGGAGATATGACAACATTGTGTCCTGTGACGAAGGATGATCCTTCGACGCACATCAATGTTTACACAGTTTGAGGAAATGTCACAATTCTGACCATGATCCAATGACTTGACATAGTTGTTTTGAGCTGTATATTTGAAAGCAGCCAGGAGCAGTTCATCAAAATATAAAACATGTCACTTCCTGTAGCCACCACAGGGCGCTGTGATTTCAAGTCATTATTTCTGTGTAGATGTCATCAGGCAGGGTCTCTTGTCTTACATGTCTAGTTTGGTCTAGATTGGACCATGTATGTTCGAGATACAGAAGCTTGTGTTTTTATGGCGTGTAATCAAACTTTGAAGCCACGCCAAGGATACACGGTCTGACGATAAATAATTTTTTTAATCAGTTTTTATCTCCATCTTGTTGTGATGACACTCATCTTAATTTGAAGTTGATCTGATGAAAGCCGTCGGACAAGTACTTCAAAGTAAAATGTGGAATGTGGCCAAAATGGCCACTAAATGGAAAATGGCGGGCCTCCTGTAGCGTTTTTCATAATGCCCCTTAGGACTTTTTTTTATGACTGGTCACGATACACCTATATTCAGATTTTCGCAAAGTTTTGTATGAAGTTCAGCATGTTAAATCCCTCAAAAGGCCAATTCAGTTTAATTACAATAATAATAATAATAATAATAATCTTTGGAATTTCAATAGGGCCTCCCATCATTCTGTGCTCGGGCCCTAATAAATAAATCACTATTCAGTCTTCCAATTTCGGACGGAAGCAGCATGTGAGGCATGAAAAGAATTTTCTAATTCTCTTTCTAATTCTTTTCAGCAGCTTTCTCTTTCCGCCCGAGGAAGCTTTGGCTGCAGTGGTGACGTCTGAGGCCCCGTCAGAACTCCAGGAGAGTTCCTCTCTGGTGTCATCATCGATGGTCAACGAGACCGAGGTATCTCTGGGGTTGGTCATCAGGTTAGACCCTTTGGAGACTTCCTCACTGGTGTCATAATCTCCGATGGTCAACGAGACCGAGGTATCTCTGGGGTTGATCATCAGTTCAGACCCTTTGGAGACTTCCTCACTGGTGTCATCATTGCCGATGGTCAACCAGACCGAGGTATCTCTGGGGTTGGTCATCAGTTCAGATCCTGTGGAGAGCTCCTCACTGGTCTTATCATCTCCGATGGTCAACCAGACCGAGGTATCTCTGGGGTTGATCATCAGGTCAGACCCTTTGAAGACTTCCTCACTGGCGTCATCATCTCCGATGGTCAACCAGACTGAGGTATCTCTGGGGTTGATCATCAGTTCAGACCCTTTGGAGACTTCCTCACTGGTGTCATCATCTCCGATGGTCAACCAGACCGAGGTATCTCTGGGGTTGATCATCAGGTCAGACCCTTTGGAGACTTCCTCACTGGTGTCATCATTGCCGATGGTCAACCAGACCGAGGTATCTCTGGGGTTGGTCATCAGTTCAGATCCTGTGAAGAGCTCCTCACTGGTGTAATCATCTCCGATGGTCAACCAGACCGAGGTATCTCTGGGGTTGATCATCAGGTCAGACCCTTTGAAGACTTCCTCACTGGTGTCATCATTGCCCATGGTCAACCAGACCGAGGTATCTCTGGGGTTGGTCATCAGTTCAGATCCTGTGGAGAGCTCCTCACTGGTGTAATCATCTCCGATGGTCAACCAGACCGAGGTGTCTCTGGGGTTGATCATCATTTCAGACCCTTTGAAGACTTCCTCACTGGCGTCATCATCTCCGATGGTCAACCAGACCGAGGTATCTCTGGGGATGATCATTATTTCTGACCCTGTGGAGAGTTCCTCACTGGCGTCATCATCTCCGACGGTCAACCAGACCGAGGTATCTCTGGGGATGATCATCATTTCAGACCCTTTGGAGACTTCCTCACTGGTGTCATCATCGCCGATTGTCAACCAGACCGAGGTATCTCTGGGGTTGATCATCAGGTCAGACCCTTTGAAGACTTCTTCACTGGTGTCATCCTCTCTGATGGTCAACCACACCGAGGTATCTCTGTGGTTGATCATCAGGTCAGACCCTTTGGAGACTTCCTCACTGGTGTCATCATCGCCGATTGTCAACCAGACCGAGGTATCTCTGGGGTTGATCATCAGGTCAGACCCTTTGGAGACTTCCTCACTGGTGTCATCATCTCGGATGGTCAACCAGACCGAGGTATCTCTTGGGTTGATTATCAGGTTAGACCCTATGGAGAGTTCCTCACTGGTGTTGAAGGTGGGCGAGCAGGTGGTGTCTGGGGACACTATTGTCATTTCAGAACACCAGGACAGTTCTCTGGTCGCACTTGGGGAGTCTAGAGCTTCCACAGAATCCAAGGAGTCTTGGTCCATGGAGCCAGTGTAGCCGCTGTCTGAGGTTGAACAGTGGACACTGTCCTCAGTGGAGCAGACACTCATTGCTTCTTGGGAGGCGGTCCAACTGGATGAAGGAAGACAATCGATTAGTAAATCATTCACAGTCAATTAATTCAAACCATCGGTCCATCCGACCTGTGTTTAGTTAGAATGTGAAAGGACATGTGGGCACTTACTACTCTCTGCTGTGCACATTCTCCCTCAGGTGGCTCATGGAGATGAAGGAAAGCTTCAGAGCTTGACGAGGAGAGATCCTCTTATCCCCGTCAAGATGCAGGAGCCCCTCCAAAAGAGAAACAAAGGCCATGCGGTCTTCCATCTCAGCCGCCCCCAATTTTGGATGGATCTGGATTTGAAAACAGTTTTCAGGTCAGATGATCCAGCTCCCGATTGACAGATAAATAACTGGTGCAGATCCAGTCTTTACTTGTTCATTACATGAGTGAGTACTCACATGAATCAGGCCGTTCAGGGAGTTCAGCTGCCGGATGAAGCTCTCCTTTTCCTCTGTTTGCACGTAATTAAAATCAGTGAATTCGTCTGCAGTCTGAAAGAACAAAAATAAATAAAGATGAGAACAGGGCAGTATGATTTAAACATGCTCCATTATAATTCTCAAACATACAAGAACATGTTTACTCTACCATCAGTCTCCATGATGGATTGTCTTCACCCTCCTCTTCGATGAAGAACTGCTCACTGTACTTGCCAGCACGGAGCAGGTGGTCCTGCGGCAGGCCCAGCACTGTCACAATGTCCTTCATCTGCAGACAGAATACACATCATGAGAATCACATCCACTTGCATTCTCTATGAATATGAATAAAAAATCCAATTGGTTATGTGATACCATTTGATATTCGCACTGTAAGGAGAACGGGTTTTTAGCCAGGTACAGGAACGCCAGTACGCACCCGACCCCCCACACATCGACAGCCTCGGAGAATGGAAGACCCAGAGAAATCTCTGGAGCCCTGAAAAGGAAAGACATGAGCCACAGATGAAAAATCTGTTGGAACATTTCAGGGCAGAGAAAATAACGTTGTTAAACGTTATTTTGGATGAACTCACCTGTACCCATACGGCTGGATCGTCATCCCCAGCCGGACTTTGGACACCATCATGGCTAAGCCAAAATCAATTAACTTCACCCTTAGTGGCTGATCCTTCATGTTCACGAACATAACATTGTCTGGTTTTATGTCCGTGTGCAAGACCCCGAGACCCTTCAGGGCATCTAAGGCCACCAAGAGCTGCAGGGACACAAAGAATACACAACATTTACAATTATTTATTCCATGTGCTATTGTTGGGTGTTCAGTTTAGGTTTCGGGGATCTCTCTAACAGAAGAGTGTTGGTTTCATTATGCTTTGATCGTGCTACATACCTGCTTGGCAACTGGGCGGATCTCATGAAGAGGATGGCGCTCCCACTCTCGCTGCTTTAGCAGGTCATAGAGACTTATGTCCAGCCGCTCAAACACCAAACAGGTCTGGTCCAGGTGCTGGAATACTTCATGGAACTTGACCATGTTGTTCAGATCAGCATCCAGATCACTGATGACTCTCAGCATGGTTACCTGAAGAGAGAAGAGGAGACGTGATAAGACAACACTATCAACAGTTTGTGAGCAGCTACATGTTCTGATGGAGCAGACAACAACTGAGCACAGGAATATAAACAAAGACTTCATTCTCCTGCCTCATGCTCAGCGTCCCGGGCGGATCCGGTGTCCTTCATGATTTTCAAAGCCACCATCTTTTTGGTCCTGAGGTTCATGGACGAGACGATTGTTCCAAAGCCGCCTTCCCCTAGAAAGTCTTGGAGCAGATAGGAGGAAGAGCTGCTGTGGATTGTCAGGCAGTCCTGAGCATCAGGTGCTGTCAGTGAAACTGTGGAGAGAGATGGTGAAGACAGAATATGTGACGTGGGTGCTTTCAGTGTGAGAGATTCATTCAGACAACACTATATGAAATAACGCACAATAGCAGTCTTTGCATCTCCCTGGTTGTCATTTGAAGACCATGTGAAGACTAAAAATTTGACCGACATTGCGTTGATTTCCTTATGACTTTTGAAGTCAGTGCAGAAAGTGACAAACAAGCTGCTGTTGTGTGTCACTTTACATTTAAAGGGATAATTCAGCCAAATGGAAAAGTGGGTGAAGTGTGTCAGTCCACTAAACACTTCAAGAGTTTCAGGGGTAAACACTGTAGCAGCCAAATCAAAAACACTTGAACTAACTGGTGATCGATTTTCAAACGTAAACAAACGACCCCCTAGTGAGCCCCGACATTCAGATAACATTAGAAACATTTACACCAAAGTTTTAGACTAAAAGTCTGCAACCAGAAGTAGCTATGCTAGCAGAAGTAGCCATGCTAGTAGAAGAAGCTATGCTAGCAAAATTAGCCACGCCAACCTGTGTGTAACCAAGGTCACACACAGGTTGCACATTAGAAAAGCTTCTTCTGCTAGCACGGCTGTTTTCAGAGTCTTACCTGAGGCAGCAGAAGAATCTTCTAGAGTTCCCAACAATGACATGATTTCCAGTATGTGCAGTTCAGTAATGAGCAGATGAGAATCAATGTGTAATCCAGAGACTAATTGCTTGTGGGTATCTCTCCAACCACCTAAGGTGAACTGAGTCCTGTCCATCAAAGCTCTCCTATCCATCAAAGCTCTGCCTCTCAAAGGACCTCACAACATGATGTCCTTTGACATCAGAGGACAACATGTGAGAACAGGTTTTTCTTTTTGTAATTCAAATTCGAATCAACTTTATTTGTCCCCGGTGGACAAAACAACCGTATAAATCATTTAAAAACATAAAAAAGCAACTAGTTTGAAATGTTTCAAATAATTCAATTTTAACAGTGTGTGAAAGTGTGTATATACAGTGGTGGTCACAATTATTAGAACACCTTTAGGATCTGACAAAATTAAAAAAAAATTGCCTCCAAAATATGATTTTATTTCATAATGTTCATGAAACATGCAGATGGTAGCTCTGAGCAGAAACAAATAACAGATGTAATGAGTCCTACTGTTTTTATCCACTTTTAACTTTAACATTTGGTATGTCCACCTTTTGCAGCAATTACAGCAGCATATCTCTTTGGCATATTGTCAATACATTTCCTGAGAACTTCAACACTAATTTGATCCCTTGCCTTCTGCAACTCAAGCCAAAGGCTTTCTTTGAATGTACAATAGATCTGTCCAGTTTATTTTCCAATTCGCCCCAAATTTGCTTGATGGGGTTCAGGTCCGGACTTTGTCACACCGTGGTGAGATCTGTCTTGTCTTGGGTTTTTGTCTCGTAACTTCCTGTTTTATTTTGAAATCCTAACTCTCCTCTCGTTTCAGGTCACTTTCCCTTCCTCATGTATCACTGATTCCGGATTGTTTCCACCTGTTCCCTTCACCCTCATGTGCTTATAGTCTGCGTCTCCCCTTTGTCTTGTGCCGAAGTGTTTCGTTCTTGTTCGTGCACCTAAGCCCTTGTCCACAGCCATAGTCGTGTTTTGCCTTGATCTTTGCTACTCCACGTAAGTTGTTTTCTATATCCTCTTTGAGAGTGATTTTTTGTTTGTTAAAGTTTTTCTAGTTTAGCTTCATTTTGTGTTCTTTGGTAATCTGTTCTTCTTCCTCCCTTTTGTAGCGATTTATGTTTAGTGAGTTCTAGTTAGTTTGATAAGCCTCCTGTTTAGGTGAGCCTTTTCTTTTGTCCTTTTTTTCATAGCTTGGGTTTTCCTCCCTCGGGAGCGCTTTTTGTTTTATTACTCAAGCCTTTTGTTTATCATCCTTCGGGAGTGATTTATGTTTACAAACCTTGTTCTTTTCCTAGTGCTTATTTTGAATTTTTTAGGGAGTTTTCTTCCGCGGTTTATTTTTTGCCAGGTCCTAGAAATATTGTGTAAGTGTTTCATAGCCTAGTAAGTTGTCACTCATCATAGAGGATCTGAACGCAATAAAGTGTGCTGTACGTGAAATCCTCTGCATCTGAGTCCTCATTCTAGTCCAGGCCTGACAGACATTGAGGGGGCCAGTCCATCATTTTTAATGTTCCAGCAGATTCCTTCTGTCGCAGGTAGTTCCGGCAATAGTTAGAAGAATGTTTAGGGTCATTGTCCTCTTTGAAAATAAATCCAGGCCCAATAAGACGACTCCTAGATGGTACTCCTTGCCTCACCAGAATGTTGTGGTATACTTTCTTATCCATTGAGCCATCAATTTGCACTAAGTCACCTGTTCCTGAGGCTGAAATGGCACACCACTCCATAATACTACCCCTTCCGTATTTAACTGTTGGCAAGAGACTCTCATTTTTATATCTGTCCCCCACCCTCCGTCTAACATACAGTCTTCGCTTGTCGCCAAAATTTCAAACTTGGACTCATCAGTCCACATCACTTTATACCAATCTTCCTTTGTCCATTTCTTGTGTTCTTTTGCAAATTTCTGGCATTTCACTCTATTGTCTCTCAGTAATGTTTTTTTTGCTGCTATTCTGCCAACAAGTCCTTCTTCTCCCAGTTTCCGTGGCACAGTTCTTGAAGACACTGTTGCACCATCAGTCATTGTGGTGTTGATCTCATCATGCAGTTCTCGTGAGGTCTTTCTTCGATCCTTACAACTGAGAATTTTTAGATGCTTCACTTGTCTGTCAGTTTCTTTTTTCTACCTCTCCCCTTTCGGTTCTGGTGTGAATTGGTGGCGTATTTATATATATATGACCACATATACATGTATGCCTGCAGGACCTGTGGAAACTACTTGTTTTGTGGTTGTCGCAGATTAGTGTGTGTGTGTGTGTGTGTGTGTGTGTGTGTGTGTGTGTGTGTGTGTGTGTGTGTGTGTGTGTGTGTGTGTGTGTGTGTGTGTGTGTGTGTGTGTGTGTGTGTGTGTGTGTGTGTGTGTGTGTGTGTGTGTGTGTGTGTGTGTGTGTGTGTGTGTGTGTGTGTGTGTGTGTGTGTGTGTGTGTGTGTGTGTGTGTGTGTGTGTGTGTGTGTGTGTGTGTGTGTGTGTGTGTGTGTGTGTGTGTGTGTGTGTGTGTGTTCTGGTAATCATCACGCGATGGGGACCGTGACTGTTTACACAGTCACGTCATGGGGACCGGTTGCGCTTTGGGGACCAAAATCCCGGTCCCCATGAGGATAACCCTTTTAAATGACTACTAGAGCTACTCTGAAGGTGCCCGTGAAGTTTTAAGCATTGGCCCATACGACATGTTTTTTGGTGAGTGTGAGTGTGTGAGCATTGCTCATTGGTGGCCCTACTGTTTCTAGTTAGTACTGCACCCACTGCTTCACACACACACATCTTCCAAATATGGTTGGGTGCCACCCACTTCCTTGTCCCCATTAGGAATGATTCAAGCAGCGAGGACATTTTCAGCATCAAGAGGTAGCTATCAACAGTAAAAGAAGATTATTTGCTGGAGAAACTAGCTAAGAAGATAAGAACATGTGCAGAGGAGCAAAAGTAAAGCATAAGGTAAGCACAGTTGTATCTTAAATAATTATAAGCAGTGTTGAATCCTCAAATTGCATGTATTACTTGTACCTAGCTAGCATGATTAATAGCTCTGATTAGCTACAAAGGCTAAGTGTAAGACCTCAAATGTTTTACTGCATTTCTATTACTACTTGCATGCATGATGCATATGTGTAGGAGTTTATGTAAACTGAAGGAGACAATCAAGTTAAGCATTTCTGAGTTTTGAGTCTCATTTTGTTATGATGAACTTAAGATCAATATAAGCCCTGTTATGCTATATTTAGTATGTTTAAGTTAATTAATAGAGAACATTATAGAGCACAGGTTTTGACTATAGTCAGACAATTCAAATTACAGCTGTTCTCATTTTACACAGTACCATTATACAGAATAATTTAAGTCTGACTGTAGCTTCCGCTGAGGGGCTTTAAATTTTAAACAACAGAGGAAGTGTAACCTGGCTGCTTTGGATAACCTCTATTTGGAAGCTGGTTATGAACCGGCCCTTTTAACTTATTTTCTTATTTAACATGGGCAGGTTCATGTGGAAGAGGCAGAGCAGGTTATTAAAGAAACATGGTCAGAGGCATAAATCTGGAATTAAATGATAGAAGATTAAATCTAAAACCTGCAGTTAAGTTAAATTAGCTACAATCACAAATGACAAGTCACTAATATGATAAAATGTCTAGAATAGAAAAGTAGAGCAGTAGGTTATTAACGTCAGGCAAATAAACAGGTAAAAGCTGAGAAATTTTACTGTGAATATTATTTTTTTTGCAGATAGAAAGTTAAAGTGTTTGTACAGCTAAAGCAGGGGAGAGAGAAGTTCTTGTGTGATGAGGTCAATGTAATTGAAAGGTGTACTTGTATTCATAAGGCGGTGGTCTAGTGGCAGAAACTTGGACTGTGGGCAGAGAAGGTCTCTGGTTCGTCTCTGGTTCGACTCCACAGAGAGACAACCAAAGACGAACCTGGATTGATCTGTCCAAAAATCCAAGAGTCTCCCTGCCCTGTCTAGTGCCCCTGAGCAAGGCACCTTACTCCCCCAACATCTGCTCCCCGAGCGCCGTACATGGTCGCTCACTGCTCTGTGTGTCCTGCACCAGATGGGTCAAAAGCAGAGATTAAATTTCCCTTCCTTCATGAGTGTGCCTTTGCATGTCTGTGCATGTGCTTGAGACAAATAAATGCATCTTAATCTTAATCTTAATAATATTGAATAGTCTATGGATAATTCTTTCATGGTTTTCATTTAACCCACTTCTGTTCTGTGTTGCCCTGGTAGATAAGAGAAAAGGTGTCAACACTACCAGTTATTATGTGGGAATAACACCACATTTGTTGAATTTAAATGAAGTTAAAATAGTGAATCATCTATTTCCCGTATATAATCACAACAGAAAATAGCTGCTGCTTTGTTTTCCTTCTTACTTTACTCTCTTTAAGTTGCTTTTAAACATGCACTGCAATCTGGATGATACCAAGAGACTATCCAGATAGGGGCAGTTTGTAAAAACGCAAACGCTCCGGATAATCCAGAGTTTCTTCTGTCACCCCCCCAGTAAAAACTCTGCAGATTGTCCGAATAAGCCATTGAGAAAATACAGTAGGAGATTATCCGGAGGATTCAGAGCCGGCGAGTAGGCAAATTCATAGTGTTTTTAACAGCTCACACACGTGAGACTGGGATAATAAAAATATCTCAGCATGAAAAATCTCCCTGTTGACTCTTTGTTGATAATGAGGACATATTTAAATGCTTGTAACATTGGTGTAAATGCAAAACTAAATACAATTACATTCTTTTGCCATCATCTTTGATGTGCTGTAAAAAAAAATACTATGCTCTCTGATACTGAATTTGTCATCATGTCATGCCTCTGGCTTGCTCTACCAAGGCGCCTCCTCCTGTCTGAATTCTCCTGCTGTGTTCTTTATATGTGAAAGCCAAACTCCTTCATAATTATTCAGACATAATCATCTCTCATTTAAGGTGTTTTCAGGCATGACCTGCAGGTAAAATCTAAAGAATTGGCTTTAGAATTGACCCGGTTTAGCTTTCACACATGCACAAGACAGATATACGGTGCATATATGTTTTTAGATGTGTATAGTTTATGCAACAACGCACAGGAGTATGCATCATCCTGTAGGCAGGAACGTTACTCATGACAGAGAGTGAAGGAGAATGTTTCTGTAGTTGAATTTTGCAAGAAAAACAATCATCATGAGGTTTTAAGCAACAACAACAATTTGTAGTACCACAAAATCTTACTAAGCAAACAAATCAAACAATTATTTTAAAGTAAACTCATTTGTTTTAATCTTTTCCTTCAGAAATGCCACCACGGATCAGCAATTCAACATGATACACATCTGCAAATTAGAGGTCCAGTATATTTATGCAGCAAAAGGTAAGGTGGTATCTGCTGTAAATAATCAATAAATAATTATCATTTAAAATCAAAAGAAAAGCTCCAGAGTACATTTAATAGGGACTAGAATGCTGCAGTGGTCAGTTTTGGTTTGTTTTGTAGTATATATTAGCATAAACTCATTGTCAAGGAATAGAATCAATGGATCCTCCTGTTTTATTGAAAATGTTTTTATTGTTTGCAGGATGTGGTATATTTGCAAAGGGTACAATTTGCAAAGGAGACTTTGTTATATATAGGGGGGAGGTCTAGAGGCGGTAGTCTATCGGCAGAAACTTGGACTATGGGCAGAGAAGGTCTCTGGTTCGTCTCTGGTTCGACTCCACGGAGAAACAACAAAAGATGAACCTGGATTGATCTGTCCAAAAATCCAAGAGTTTCCCTACCCTGCCTAGTGCCCCTGAGCAAGGCACCTTTCTCCCCCAACATCTGCTCCCCGAGCGCCGTACATGGTCGCTCACTGCTCTGTGTATCCTGCACCAGATGGGTCAAAAGCAGAGATTAAATTTCCCTACCTGCATGAGTGTGCCTTTGCATGTCTGTGCATGTGTTTGGGACTAATAAATGCATCTTAATCTGCATCTGCATTTTAAGGATATACTAAGTGATGCAGAATCCCAGAGAGGGAGAGAACTTTACCACCCCTGATGTGCTGCATTCATGTTTGCCTTCAAGTGGACTTAAAAATTCCTAAACTACACTCCATATACTATTTTAAGTTATACTAAGTGGGGCTCTGGTTTTATTGTGATATATTGTGACATTTGTATTTTTTCTTTTTCAATTATCAAGTATTGATGCCTTCAGAGAAGATGGCTCAATTGGGTGACAAGTTAATGATGAACACAGACGTCCTTACTCCAAAATGAAAAAAATTGGTGTTAATGGAGAACCCCACCTTTGTTTATTTGCCCTGGATGACATCAAAGAAGGAGAAGAAATCGCCTATAACTATGGAGCTGAAGACTGCCCATGGCAAACACAGGTATGTAGCACAGAACACAGCAAATACAATGAGTCAAGTATCACAACAAATAGTAGAATGAGAAATATGTGGACCTAATTTGGCTGTATTAATATTGTTATAACCATGTACACGTTACATATACAAAAAATACCAGGATTGCCTATCACAACCTGCATTAGCATAGATGATATTAGGATATTATAGGTTTGTCACTTTAGTGAATGCAAACAATAGCATTGGTTCATTAGAGATCTCAATAATGTTTTTACAATGACATACCCAGCAAAACCTTTTGTCGCTTGTGTTTACATCAAAGACTACTGATGTCGTTGCAGGTTTTTGCGATGACCACTGGTTATGTAACAGCTCTTGGAGGGCTGTCCCAATTAGATGGGGAAGATTTCAACCTCTGTTTCAAGGGGCAAGAATACCCTCGAAAACAAGGGGTAGGGTTAGGGTAATGGGTTTGGGCATAATTAAAAAGCATTGAAATGCTATCACTTTATATGTTAAAGAATCAGGGTCATTTGCCAAATGTATCCAGTCCTGCTTATGACATGGATGTAATCTCAAAACTTTATCTGAATAGAAATATTAGAATATAATATAAGTAAATATTGGGAACGTTTTACTTTTGTTTACAGACGACCAGCATCACTGTTAACACCATGGAGGAGGATGATTCAGATCCTGTCCACTCAGAGAGTCTGATGGCTTGTGCCTTTGGGCCAAAGACCACACCTGAAGAGGTAAATTCATGTCCATCACTGTTTTATCATTATATGATCCCTCTTTGTTCCGATTTTGTGTAGAAACTGTGTGTGAACAATTAGGTAAAACTTGTACACACAAGGAAATGCAATGTTTTGTGTAAAATGTCCCCACAAAGCATGTGTTAAGTTGTGTGAACGAGAAAGAGCTTCGCTGGTCAGAAGAAGAAACTGTTTCAGAAAAATTTGATAAAACTGGTCCCCACAATGAACTATAATGTAGTGTGCAAAATGTCCCCACAAAGCATGTGTTAAGTTGTGTGAATGAGAAATAACTTTACCGTACAGAAGTTATGTAAATTGGTAAACAATGACATTTCAAGTATGGCATCTTGAAGGTTAGTGGTAGAGGTATATTCATGGTCGATTTCAAACTTCACCGTATTTTCTTTCTTGATAAATTCTCACTCTACATTTTGGAGTCACGTGGTCCCCACAACACACCTTCTGACAGTGTGCAAGTAGTAACTGTTTTTGAAAAGTTAGATAAAACTGGTCCCCACAATGAACTATAATGTTGTGTGTAAAATGTCCCCACAAAGCATGTGTTAAGTTGTGTGAACGAGAAAGAGCTTCGCTGGTCAGAAGAAGAAACTGTTTCAGAAAAATTTGATAAAACTGGTCCCCACAATGAACTATAATGTAGTGTGCAAAATGTCCCCACAAAGCATGTGTTAAGTTGTGTGAATGAGAAATAACTTTACCGTACAGAAGTTATGTAAATTGGTAAACAATGACATTTCAAGTATGGCATCTTGAAGGTTAGTGGTAGAGGTATATTCATGGTCGATTTCAAACTTCACAGTATTTTCTTTCTTGATAAATTATCACTCTACATTTTGTATTCACGTGGTCCCCACAACACACCTTCTGACAGTGTGCAAGTAGTAACTGTTTTTGAAGAGTTAGATAAAACAGGTCCCCACGATGAACTCTAATGTTGTGTGTAAAATGTCCCCACAAAGCATGTGTTAAGTTGTGTGAACGAGAAAGAGCTTCGCTGGTTAGAAGAAGAAACTGTTTCAGAAAAGTTAGATAAAACTGGTCCCCACAATGAACTATAATGTTGTGTGTAAAATGTCCCCACAAAGCATGTGTTAAGTTGTGTGAATGAGAAATAGCTTTAATGGTCAGAAGTTATGTAAATTGGTATACAATGACATTTCAAGTATGGCATCTTGAAGGTTAGTGGTAGAGGTATATTCATGGTCGATTTCAAACTTCACAGTATTTTATTTCTTGATAAATTATCACACTAAATTTTGGAGTCACGTGGTCCCCACAACACACCTTCTGACAGTGTGCAAGTAGTAACTGTTTTTGAAAAGTTAGATAAAACTGGTCCCCACAATGAACTATAATGTTGTGTGTAAAATGTCCCCACAAAGCATGTGTTAAGTTGTGTGAACGAGAAAGAGCTTCGCTGGTCAGAAGAAGAAACTGTTTCAGAAAAGTTAGATAAAACTGGTCCCCACAATGAACTATAATGTTGTGTGTAAAATGTCCCCACAAAGCCTGTTTTAAGTTGTGTGAATGAGAAATAACTTTACCGTACAGAAGTTATGTAAATTGGTAAACAATGACATTTCAAGTATGGCATCTTGAAGGTTAGTAGTAGAGGTATATTCATGGTCGATTTCAAACTTCACAGTATTTTCTTTCTTGATAAATTATCACTCTACATTTTGGAGTCACGTGGTCCCCACAACACACCTTCTGACAGTGTGCAAGTAGTAACTGTTTTTGAAAAGTTAGATAAAACAGGTCCCCACGATGAACTCTAATGTTGTGTGTAAAATGTCCCCACAAAGCATGTGTTAAGTTGTGTGAACGAGAAAGAGCTTCGCTGGTTAGAAGAAGAAACTGTTTTTGAAAAGTTAGATAAAACTGGTCCCCACAATGAACTATAATGTTGTGTGTAAAATGTCCCCACAAAGCATGTGTTAAGTTGTGTGAACGAGAAAGAGCTTCGCTGGTTAGAAGAAGAAACTGTTTCAGAAAAGTTAGATAAAACTGGTCCCCACAATGAACTATAATGTTGTGTGTAAAATGTCCCCACAAAGCATGTGTTAAGTTGTGTGAATGAGAAATAGCTTTAATGGTCAGAAGTTATGTAAATTGGTATACAATGACATTTCAAGTATGGCATCTTGAAGGTTAGTGGTAGAGGTATATTCATGGTCGATTTCAAACTTCACAGTATTTTATTTCTTGATAAATTATCACACTAAATTTTGGAGTCACGTGGTCCCCACAACACACCTTCTGACAGTGTGCAAGTAGTAACTGTTTTTGAAAAGTTAGATAAAACTGGTCCCCACAATGAACTATAATGTTGTGTGTAAAATGTCCCCACAAAGCATGTGTTAAGTTGTGTGAACGAGAAAGAGCTTCGCTGGTCAGAAGAAGAAACTGTTTCAGAAAAGTTAGATAAAACTGGTCCCCACAATGAACTATAATGTTGTGTGTAAAATGTCCCCACAAAGCCTGTTTTAAGTTGTGTGAATGAGAAATAACTTTACCGTACAGAAGTTATGTAAATTGGTAAACAATGACATTTCAAGTATGGCATCTTGAAGGTTAGTAGTAGAGGTATATTCATGGTCGATTTCAAACTTCACAGTATTTTCTTTCTTGATAAATTATCACTCTACATTTTGGAGTCACGTGGTCCCCACAACACACCTTCTGACAGTGTGCAAGTAGTAACTGTTTTTGAAAAGTTAGATAAAACAGGTCCCCACGATGAACTCTAATGTTGTGTGTAAAATGTCCCCACAAAGCATGTGTTAAGTTGTGTGAACGAGAAAGAGCTTCGCTGGTTAGAAGAAGAAACTGTTTTTGAAAAGTTAGATAAAACTGGTCCCCACAATGAACTATAATGTTGTGTGTAAAATGTCCCCACAAAGCATGTGTTAAGTTGTGTGAATGAGAAATAGCTTTACTGGTCAGAAGTTATGTAAATTGGTATACAATGACATTTCAAGTATGGCATCTTGAAGGTTAGTGGTAGAGGTATATTCATGGTCGATTTCAAACTTCACAGTATTTTCTTTCTTGATAAATTATCACACTACATTTTGTATTCACGTGGTCCCCACAACACACCTTCTGACAGTGTGCAAGTAGTAACTGTTTTTGAAAAGTTAGATAAAACTGGTCCCCACAATGAACTATAATGTTGCGTGTAAAATGTCCCCACAAAGCATGTGTTAAGTTGTGTGAATGAGAAAGAGCTTCGCTGGTTAGAAGAAGAAACTGTTTTTGAAAAGTTAGATAAAACTGGTCCCCACAATGAACTATAATGTTGTGTGTAAAATGTCCCCACAAAGCATGTGTTAAGTTGTGTGAATGAGAAATAGCTTTACTGGTCAGAAGTTATGTAAATTGGTTATATAATGACATTTCAAGTATGGCATCTTGAAGGTTAGTGGTAGAGGTATATTCATGGTCGATTTCAAACTTCACAGTATTTTCTTTCTTGATAAATTATCACACTACATTTTGTATTCACGTGGTCCCCACAACACACCTTCTGACAGTGTGCAAGTAGTAACTGTTTTTGAAAAGTTAGATGAAACTGGTCCCCACAATGAACTATAATGTTGTGTGTAAAATGTCCCCACAAAGCATGTGTTAAGTTGTGTGAATGAGAAATAGCTTTACTGGTCAGAAGTTATGTAAATTGGTTATACAATGACATTTCAAGTATGGCATCTTGAAGGTTAGTGGTAGAGGTATATTCATGGTCGATTTCAAACTTCACAGTATTTTCTTTCTTGATAAATTATCACACTACATTTTGTATTCACGTGGTCCCCACAACACACCTTCTGACAGTGTGCAAGTAGTAACTGTTTTTGAAAAGTTAGATGAAACTGGTCCCCACAATGAACTATAATGTTGTGTGTAAAATGTCCCCACAAAGCATGTGTTAAGTTGTGTGAATGAGAAATAGCTTTACTGGTCAGAAGTTATGTAAATTGGTTATACAATGACATTTCAATTATGGCATCTTGAAGGTTAGTGGTAGAGGTATATTCATGGTCGATTTCAAACTTCACAGTATTTTCTTTCTTGATAAATTATCACACTACATTTTGTATTCACGTGGTCCCCACAACACACCTTCTGACAGTGTGCAAGTAGTAACTGTTTTTGAAAAGTTAGATGAAACTGGTCCCCACAATGAACTATAATGTTGTGTGTAAAATGTCCCCACAAAGCATGTGTTAAGTTGTGTGAATGAGAAATAGCTTTACTGGTCAGAAGTTATGTAAATTGGTTATACAATGACATTTCAAGTATGGCATCTTGAAGGTTAGTGGTAGAGGTATATTCATGGTCGATTTCAAACTTCACAGTATTTTCTTTCTTGATAAATTATCACACTACATTTTGTATTCACGTGGTCCCCACAACACACCTTCTGACAGTGTGCAAGTAGTAACTGTTTTTGAAAAGTTAGATGAAACTGGTCCCCACAATGAACTATAATGTTGTGTGTAAAATGTCCCCACAAAGCATGTGTTAAGTTGTGTGAATGAGAAATAGCTTTACTGGTCAGAAGTTATGTAAATTGGTTATACAATGACATTTCAAGTATGGCATCTTGAAGGTTAGTGGTAGAGGTATATTCATGGTCGATTTCAAACTTCACAGTATTTTCTTTCTTGATAAATTATCACACTACATTTTGTATTCACGTGGTCCCCACAACACACCTTCTGACAGTGTGCAAGTAGTAACTGTTTTTGAAAAGTTAGATGAAACTGGTCCCCACAATGAACTATAATGTTGTGTGTAAAATGTCCCCACAAAGCATGTGTTAAGTTGTGTGAATGAGAAATAGCTTTACTGGTCAGAAGTTATGTAAATTGGTTATACAATGACATTTCAATTATGGCATCTTGAAGGTTAGTGGTAGAGGTATATTCATGGTCGATTTCAAACTTCACAGTATTTTCTTTCTTGATAAATTATCACACTACATTTTGTATTCACGTGGTCCCCACAACACACCTTCTGACAGTGTGCAAGTAGTAACTGTTTTTGAAAAGTTAGATAAAACTGGTCCCCACAATGAACTATAATGTTGTGTGTAAAATGTCCCCACAAAGCATGTGTTAAGTTGTGTGAATGAGAAATAGCTTTACTGGTCAGAAGTTATGTAAATTGGTATACAATGACATTTCAAGTATGGCATCTTGAAGGTTAGTGGTAGAGGTATATTCATGGTCGATTTCAAACTTCACAGTATTTTTTTTCTTGATAAATTATCACTCTACATTTTGTATTCACGTGGTCCCCACAACACACCTTCTGACAGTGTGCAAGTAGTAACTGTTTATGAAAAGTTAGATAAAACTGGTCCCCACGATGAACTCTAATGTTGTCTCTAAAATGTGTGAAACATGTTTTTTCTAGATTGTGAATTCAGAATTAGTTTAGCAGAGCAGACACAACTTTGATCTCAAAAATTCTTATATGCACTTTTACTAAATTATTTATTGCATATGTGCCTTTATTTTCAGATTACAGACTTCAAAAAATGAAACTGAGACTTTTGTACCAAAATTAAGACGGCCTACAATAACTTTCAGTTGCACTTCAATTTTTCAAGTTGCTGCAATTCGATATAGTCTTTTTTTTTTCAGAACAGTCAAAATATTCTGCTTATTATAATATAAACTGCTAAAATAATCAAATTATGACACAAAACTTGCAAAACAGCACAAAGAAGAATTTCTCATCTACCTGTTACAGCTCTACATATTTATAATCTTTTCATTAATTTTTTTAGATGAAAGACACAGATCTGGAAGATTCTGAACTATTTGATTCGTCATCAGAGAGTGCAGATGATCACGTACCAGATACCATCTCCGAAAGTGACAGTGACAGTGATGCTTCAGTTCAACTAAACTTTAAGAACACTTTTCTGCCTCTTAATGATCCTGATAGCTCAATGGGCCCCACTGTCTGCGATTATACAACACCAGACAACATGATTTTGGATGGTCAAAACATTACACCTGAAGCCCCCAGAGCAGTAGAAGAACCCTGGTCAAGTCAGACTATAAAGGACATCGTTAGATAGCAGTCATAAAAAAAAGGCCAGATCAGAGACTGTTGTCGGTGTTGCCAACTTAAGATGTTGCCACCAATACTTTGTCATTTCAGACCTTTGCCGCATAACTGTTGCTGCCCCCATTTAATATAGTTTTATCTGTATATTCATGCCTGCAATAATCAGATAAAGGGTTGTTTGGCTGATTCTAGAGTATATTAGGTGCTTAAAGTAGGACTCATAACAGTTACAGTTTTAATAGTATAAACATACAAACAACAACTAGTCCCTATACCAAACACCTGTCCTATGTCCTCACAATTCCATAGTTAGTTAGATTAATGAGTGAATCAGTACATTGTATTTATTTATCCAACAGATCCAACATTTTATAAATACAGTTTTTTCTTCATGACAATTTTGAGAAATTTATGTCAGTGAATGTGAGTCCATGTCATTGATCAGAATGAACAGTTTTATTTGTTAATATAACACAGCATGTTCAGCTTATAAGAAAATGGCATCAAAATCCTCTTTCCCACTGACAATTTCAGTCAGAATGCACATATCAGTGTTTTCTTGGCAGAGTAATTGTATATTCTAGTTTTCTTATACTGTAGAAGTTAGTTTATACTTTATAGAACTTGTAACTTTGGATTATAACTCTTACACACTTTGGAGTCCTTGTATTTACAAATGTGTTTTTCCGACCACTTAAAGGTACAACTGCCCAAAAGAAGAAAACACCCTGGAAGGAGACAGACGTGAAGGCAGGGGAAAGGCACATGAATCGATTCATCACATCTTGTATTGCTCCAGCAAAGTTTGACTGTGAGAAGTGTTTAAGGGCTGATCCAGAAGCTCTTAAGGACCGGAGCTGGCAGAATGTGAAATTCTACATATATAACCGCATTACAGCCAACAAGAGGAAATTAAGTAAATAATGGGAAGATTACCACCAGTAAGCGGTTGCTATGTGGTTGTCTGAAATTAAAAATATCTTACAAATTTGACTGAATAAGAATCATTCTTTGTAGGGATATAGATAGCCCGTCACTGTTTGATAAGTTTATATTCACTTCAACCACATTACACTAATAGTCCTATCAAATTCTGCTTCATTGTAAGGCGGAGTTCATGAACAGCAAGATTTTCTGTACAAAGTAATGCTTTGCATCCCTATCACCATTTACAGGTATCATGTTATATCTCTACATTTTCTATCAACAACTTTTGTTCTTTTTGGCTAGACTTTATTAGTTTTAAACAAACAGCTCTAACAAATGTAATAATGGAAGGACTTACGGTATCATTAATAATGTATATAAAAATGCTTTTTGAAGCATGGTCCCCATTAGTCTTATAACAAGTTGTGTGAGTCATGCAAATGATATGTAAATGAGGTCCCCATCAGCCATACCTACCCGTTTTTTCTAAGGTCCCCATTTTGCACAGTCAAAACACTACTTCATGAATTTAGATATTTTAAGGTGTGTATGTACTAACTGATTTTTTCTTAGTGTCCCTGATTTTTTTCATACTTCCACAACCTCTAGAAAGGGTGGTCCCCACAGGTTATGATAAAAAGTGCACGCCCCGCAAACCATGGAAACCTGTGTGTGTGTGTGTGTGTGTGTGTGTGTGTGTGTGTGTGTGTGTGTGTGTGTGTGTGTGTGTGTGTGTGTGTGTGTGTGTGTGTGTGTGTGTGTGTGTGTGTGTGTGTGTGTGTGTGTGTGTGTGTGTGTGTGTGTGTGTGTGTGTGTGTGTGTGTGTGTGTGTGTGTGTGTGTGTGTGTGTGTGTGTGTGTGTGTGTGTGTGTGTGTGTGTGTGTGTGTGTGTGTGTGTGTGTGTGTGTGTGTGTGTGTGTGTGTGTGTGTGTGTGTGTGTGTGTGTGTGTGTGTGTGTGTGTGTGTGTGTGTGTGTGTGTGTGTAATTAATTGCATGCGGCTCACAAATGAGCACTAAGCGTAGTGCTGCCAGAAGCCCGGACTTGGAAATGAATATCGATATCCTAATGGGACTATTATATACAATGTATAAAGAGGAATATTAATGGAATATTGTATTAGCAATAATACTAATACAATAGGTATCCTCCCACATACAGGTTAGGTTAAGTGGAGACTCTAAATTGAGTGTAGGTGTGAATGTGAGTGGTTGATAAACTGTCCACGGTGTAGCCCTTCTCTCACCCAAAATCAGTTGGGATTGGCTATCGGTCCATAAAGATATGGCTGTAATCCAATTATGGTTGATTCAAAACCACAAATTCATGCCCATTGGGGGACACCGGTTTTTGAATAGCATTGTTCCTACTACAGATGCAGTGCACCAGAGAAAACTGAGTCCACAGTTGTAGGTTATTTAACTATAACCTTGGTGTGGCCGGTGCTGGGCTGCTTGTTTCCTGCTGTCAGTTTTTTTTCTTTATGCTGGTTGTTTAAGCATCGAGCAGAGTTGATCTGATCATCATTCAACACAATCTTAAGAGATTAGGAGATTCTCTTGAGATCATTGTCATGTCAAGCAACAATAACTGGTATTTGATGTAACCACTTACAGTATCTACTCAATATGAATGTAATAATAATAATGATACGGAAGCATTTTTGTCGTCACCAGGAAAAAAACAATACGGATCGCCTTATAATGTGATAGGGGAGAGCGGGGGAGTGTGAGACACCCCCTGTATCAATGGTACACATTAGTGGTCATGTGACCATTATGTTTTCAAGCCCCTCCCATTCCCCCCTTGCCATGAAGGGGAAGATGGTGCTGGTGCTGTGGTAACAATGTTTTTTCACAAAAATGTGTTTTTTGCATGTAAAAGTAAATTTAAGTGTAATATTACATCACATATGTTTTATTTTTAATGTCATTGTAGGGTTTGTAGAAAAGCCATCATGCCAAGAAACTACACCAAGAAGACAACCTGGGGCCAAACACCCCTCGCAGAGATGGAGAGTGCAGCCGCTGAGGTCATGCAAGGAAAGAAGTCCTTAAGAAAAGCTGGAAGGGATAGAAATATTGACAAGACAACCCTCAAAAGATTCATAAAGAAAAAAGAGAAAGGGGAAGTAAAATCAGTAGCCTGGGGTGGAGTAACTGAGGAAAATAAAATATTCACGGATGAAATGGAGGAGGAGCTTGCCAAACATTTGAAACAACTAGCTGACTAGTTCCATGGCCTTGCTCCAGTTAAGTGCCGTGAACTGGCATTTGAAAATGCAGAGGAAAACAAAATCCCTGTCCATGCCAACTGGACAGAGAAACAATGTGCAGGTAAGCTAGGGTGTGCAAGAGATCACATGAATCATTATAATCATAAATGTGCTTAATTGACCAATCCCCATGATTCTGTTACTAGTCCGATATTAGTTTTGGAATGTGTGGTTGTCAATCTAGCTGTCAGGATTTTAACTATTACAAAATGTGTTGTGGTAGTTTTAAAGTGGAAAAAGTAAGTGGATCAATTTCCCCCTTGATTTCTCTGGTCTGTCTCACTTTACCCACCCTGGATGGGAAGTAGGCCATTAAAAACAAAAAAGATAAGAAAAAGGGGCCAACAGCTTACTAGCCTGTGGCTGAACATAGAGCACACGGTGGGATTGCACTTACTGCTGTGGGACGATGGGGCAGAGGGAGCAGAACGACTTGGTGCGCCAAGTTCTAGTTCAATTAGATTTTCTGGAGTTGTGCTACGTTAAACAAAAATAGCTTCTGTTTACTTTGAGTGTAACATAACATCACTTTTGAATGAGTATCTTATGATCATGCAAAGACTTGTAGAGATTTAGGCTTAAACATCATAATGAACAAAGACAAATAAGAGATTATATTTACAGCACAATCCATTTTGCTTCACGGTTAAAGTAATGAGACGCTGTTGAGAGTTGTGCGCTGAAGCCTTTGGTAACTTATGATGTTGTAATTCAATTACTACCTTTTCATTGTGGATAAGTCCGACGTTCACACAACTCTGGGGCTCTACAGCTGCAAAAAATAGAGTTGTTTGTAAACCCAGCGGCCCTGTTTTAGTTTGAAAACCTCAGGACTGTGGCTCTGGGAGACAACAATGGACATTAACCTCAGTGGATTTCAACTTGGATAATCGACTACAAGAATTGCTGACTGCGTTGTATTTGCTAACATCTGTTGGGCAATTTAATTATAAGATATTATTGAAAAAATCTTGTGTACATCGCCACTCACATGCCCAGTGCACATTTATGATCTGGCAATTAAAACTGATATGGAGCCAAAATGCTTGTGTGAACAGAGATCATTTTACTTTGCAAAGGCCGTTTTCAATGACTATGTAGCAGTATGGATGAGGCCTTATTTTTTTTTTTTATTTTGAACATGGGGCTAAAACTGATGAAGCCCTTCAATGAATCCAAAATGCATCAACCATCAAAATTCAATGCATTACAGGTGTTTCTAATAATTTATAATCTATATCTATAAAAGTTATTTTTAAATGATCCATGTATGTATGTGTTAAAGCTGACACTAGCAGTATTGTGCAGACCCAGTGTCACACTGTCCTGCAATTTCAAATGATAGAGTCTCAGTTGCTAATTTTTCAGGAGTAATCTCATTTATTCGTTTGTCTATCCTATTATCTGGGAACTCATGAAGCGATGACCATATTCTTTATACATGTACAAATTAGATAAGTAAATCCTTAAAGCACTGTTGTAATATGCCTTTATTTTAATGCGATGACTATATATTTACATAATTCGAAAAACTCATGGGGCTAAGGAAGACAATCAGTGCAGTTCTGTCTGTTGCATAACTTTTCATGAAGTCAGTGAATAGGACATTTTGGCAGGCCAGGCCCACCCATCCATGCATCAACTGAATGTTTTTATCCATAAAACATCTATATTGCAAATCCTTTGGGGTAAAACTAGTCTGTTGTTGTCATACTCATAATTCTAGTCAGAATGTGAGTGTGATACCGCTCCATTGGGCTGTGATTATGGGGTGTGTTTCAACCGAACCAGAAAAAAAAATGCCTCTTCGTTCAATTAGATAGACCTACAACCAATCAGAGCAACGTAGTATGTGACGTATGTTAAGCGACGCATAGTTGTTGTGAACAGTACTCAACTGCACGCACGCTTGACGAAGTAGAAGAGGAAGATCAGTAAAAACGATTTTTGCCAGTGTTGTAAAAATAATTTAAGGATACACAAACAACTTACCAACACGATCAGCATTTTTGAGAGATACAGTAATGCCGGGTTCACACCGGGCGCTGAAGCGCCAGGCAGCACTAATAATATCACCTGTTGATCCAGTAGTATAAAAGCATATACTTACTTGTTGCTCCACGGTAAGCAACAGCGTCCCAACATGTGTGGCTGCAGTGGATTGGCAGAGGGCATCAATATCGTTTAAAATCAATCTTCAGTGTGTTTCCTGGCGCGATACGATCGTGTCAAACGCAAAAAATAGACTCGACGCCGAAACGATTGCTGCACGGCGCTAGGCAGCCTTGGCTTAGCGTGGCTCTTCAGCCACCCACACAAAGGTTTAACATGGGAGTGGACAGGAGCCAGCTGTTATTTAAGGCTTCAGCGTCCGGTGTGAACCCGGCGTAAAGGTGAATGCACGTACGAACAAGTTCTCCGTTTAGGATTACAACTCCACAACACATCAAACAAATCGTATCGCATTTGTCGGTCCTGTAAGAACTTAATAACACGGTTGGAACGCGACATTCCCGTGTTTAAAAAATGGACAGACGACGAAGGAGACCAGGTTGAAGAAGCATGTTCATCTGAGGCATCAGAGAAAAGAGACCGGGGTCCAAAGCGCTCTTTGGTGAGATGGTTGATTACGTTACTGTTGATCATCTGTCCATCATCGTATAAAGCCCGTCCTGACAATTTGATTGGTCCGAACAGCTTCTGTTCGGGGCATTGTTTCTCCCCAACCGAGCGATGCCAGACCGAACTTGCCGACCTCAAATGTTGTGGGCGAGGCTAAGTTCGTTTGGCATCCAGGCTAGTAAAACTGGATCCCAACTCACATTGGGTGAAAGGTAGGGGTACATCCTGGACAGGTACGTCACAGTACGTCCCACACAGAGTCATACATTCACACATGCGTACAAACCTACAGGGTCAATTTAAAGTCTCTGATTAACCTCGATCTGCATGTCTTTGGAGTGTGGGAGGAAGTCAGAGAAAACCCACTCAGACACGTGGCCAACATGCAAACTCCACACAGAAAGCAACATTTTGACCCTTAATTGTAGGGAAGCTCATTTCTACCACCTTTTTAAAAATGTATTTAATAATAACGAGTTAGTATTTAAAATAATGATTTAGGATCTCATAATTTCGATTAAGCGTTTATCATTTTTAACCTTAAATGGCAGAAATGCACGTTCATCGATTTGACCCTGCTCTTGAGATGTAACATTTTATTGACCTGTTTTCTGCCCCCAGATTAAATAAATCAAGTAACTGTGGACAACTGATATGTCGGCCTGCATGAGTCCTCTGCCTTCCCCTGATGGGAACTAGATTGTTGCCTCATGACGTGGCCTCAAGTTACAGATTCACTTCACTCTGAAATCCAAAGAATCAGCTGTGACTTTAACACCACTTTATATCTAACGATATGATTTAAGACTCTTCACAAAGCCAGAGTAAAAAGATCTCCGGTGAACCAGCAGCAAATTCAAGAAGTCCATGAAATGATCATGATTAAATTTTCACTGCTTTGAAAAAAGACAAAATGTATATATTTTCTGAAGGTTATCAAAAGGTCAAATCTGCATCAGCTTTTACTCTCATGGTTAAATCATCTTCTGCAGAGAATGAAGTAAACACTGTCTGCTACTGCTACTTTTTCTAAATCAATTCTGCGGTCATTTGAACGTTTTTTTTTGGGCCTGTGGTCAAAGTCTGTTCTAACTGCTGCTTTCAGCCTGTTCCATTACTGCTGTGTTCCTGCGGCCTGATGAGGAAAGCACACCTCTGGAGATACGCCAAGTCCTCCCCGTCATTAACCTTTCTTTGTGAGTGTAGTCATTTATATATTAACTTCCTGTGAGTACACACTAGTAGAGGAAGTTCTTGAACATTTTACTTCACTAAAAGTACGAATAAAATCGTCAGATACTGTAAAAATCTGCTCAAACTGTAAAAGTTAGCCAGAAGAGCCTGAGGGCCTCATGGACCTCTTTCCCTCAGTTTTCTGAAGAAGATCCAGAATGGACACTGTGCAGGTGTTCATAATGCAACATTATTATTCACAGTTCTTTGTAATGGAAACGTCAAAATCAAGCCTGGAATGATTAAACATCTCTCAATGCTGAACAGCACTCAGCTGCTGGCCTAATGCAGCCCCTGCAGCCCCTGCAGAAATGCAGCCCGAACTCGGCTACATTTCTCAAAAGCCAAAATATGTCCTTTCTTTTATTTTTCCTTTTCTTTTAAATGACATTTAACATGTTTTTATGTTTTTTGAAACCTGTTATAGAAATGGGGAAAATATGCATTAATTTACTTCCTTAAGTTAAAAAAAGATAAACCAAAGAGATCTTCGACATGGTCTGCATTTGTCAGACAAGGAGTTAATGGGAAATACAGTCTGTCCCTGTCTGTTTAAATCGGGTGCCTGGTTAACTAACTAGCACATAATCAGTTAGCTCTTAATGTCTGTCCTGTGATCTGCAGCCATTGTTTCACGAAACATGAGGATAAGACAATGGGCTGATTCACGATGATGGGTCTCTCACCGACTGTTTGTTCCCGAGTAGTCCCAATAGAAATTACCGAACAAATAAACTCTTATAATCCTATTTAAATGTTATACACATTTGATATAATGTTTTAAATATATTTTTATAGTTTATTTTGGCTAAGGTGCTTTATGAATAGTTTACATTTTTAAAGCTTAATACAAGTGTTACAGATAACAAAGTGTCTGATATTATCATAATCGAAAGAACAAAAAAGCTGTTTAGATAACAGAAAGGGTAATATGTTGCTGTAAGGTGTAAAACAGATCATTTATAATCATCAGAAATATTGAATATTCATAAAAGACATCAGAGATTAAACTCAATAACCTCTTGTTTATTCATGAAGCATATTTAAATGATATAAGAAGACGGTACAAACTATAAAAAAATAAAAAAATAACATGGGCTACCATAAAATAAACTTAATTTAATTGACTATAGCACATATAAGAACAATTACTATTGAGCAAAGTGCTGTACGATAAAAGAAGACACAATGTAAAATACAAGAAAAGATTAAATAACAGACTAACATTATATCAAATTGCTATGATAAAAACAATTTAGGGGATAACTGTTTCAAAGTTGAAGGGCAGCCACAGCAAAATCTGTGATAATAATAATAGTTATCAACAACAATAATAATAATAATCATAATAACAATGTTTTAAATGTTTCTATTTTAATTGTTTTTTTGTTATTTTTATTTAATTGGTAATCGGCGAGTGGGCGTGGCCTGAGATGCCTCTGGTCTGATTGGTGGGCTCGCTCGCGTGTCGTTGTGCACTGCTGAGGACGGGTCGTGTTGATTTCAGAAGTCATCATGGCGCTCACTTCCCCAGTCCAAGGTAAAGAGCTGTCTTCTGCTTACCTACCCGCACACAGCCGCTCTGACTTCCAGCCTCTGTCACACAGTGACCGAGTGAACCCGACACGCGTCTCCTGCGATGGGCCGTCGCTGTATTCGAGCTAACGTTACAGAGAGTGTCCTGCTAGTGCAGATACAGAAGCTAACAGCAGCTAGCTCCGTTAGCCTCACTCTTCAAACAGTCGATAGCCGCCGCATTAATCCGCTGCAGAAGCCGGAGGCGTCTTTGCTCCAACTAACGACACGGTGGCCTCTTCAGCTTGAATACCGCGTCCATTAGATTCTCTCCTGTTATCTCCTGAAGACGCTCCGCTCGCGGTGTGATAAGTAGCGGGAGTGTGCTCCGCGATAAGGAGCAGCGGCGTTAGCAGCATTAGCGGCTCCTCCAGAGCCTGTCACCCGGAGATGATGAAATGTCCTCAGACACTATTGTCACCATCCGTAACACCTGATTCCAACGAGTTGTCTCTGTGTGGTGTCACAGTCTCATCTTTGTATTTATGATCTGTCTCACATCAAAAACCCTAATGACCGCATAGTATCGAGTCTGTTTGACCTCGTCCTGTCTGATTACAGGTATGGCCACCTTGTCTAACAACCCTGCGGCTGTAGTGGAAACAGGTTCCTACCAGCGTCATACTTTCAGTGTCTGGCTGGTGATCAGCCACTCTTCCTTGACTTATTGTGTGTGTCACTGCATATTCTCCATTCTGCCTTTCCGCATCAGGCTGTGGTTTTTCAGTTTAGTTTTGCAAACTGATGTTTAATAGAGATGAGCACAGGAGCTGCAGTGACAATGTAAAGAGCAAGGAAACGTTGGTGACATGCCAACTGCTTGTGAATTATCTGAATACAAGAGGCCAAAATGTACAGAAAGTCGTTCTGGGTGATAGAAAAGTTTTTCATATCTGTTTATATCGATAGTATCACGATAAATGTCAGTACCGTTATTTCTATATTAAGTTTAACAAAAAAACAATGTCTGCATTACCTCGAAATTTGGTGGAAGGAGGATACATGGCTGAGGAGTGAACCTCTTATATTTTGGTGCAGTTCTGGATCAGGGGTGGATCCAGGAATCTTTTTCTCACCTTCTTTGTCATCGCAAGATATGAGAGTAATTAACGAGTGCACATATTTTTTTTAATTGTGCATTTAGTGTTTGGTTTGTACAACATTTTGTTTATTTGCATTTGTCTCAGCAGCAGTGATAATGCTCTTTCTGCAGTGTCCCACCCCCAGAGCAAATACTGTAGATGAATAAGACGATGTGTTGTTTACATTGGTTTATTCTCTCATTTGTGTAAGTTGAATTAGGTAAGATAGATAAGATAACCCTTTTTTTATTTTTCCCCGCTTAAAGCACTATCGTGTTTGCCTGACATTTATTTTTCTGGTTCATCTGAGGGTCTTTACCATCACCTCTGATTGACGACAGGATGGCAGAATTGTTCTCGGGGATGACCTTTCTTTTTTGTAGTTATTCAGTAAATACACATTTAGGATTTGAGAAATCACAAAAACTGCACAGCATCGCTTTATATTGAAGACATTATTATGGACCTGGTCCAGTGTTTTCTTTGCTGTTTCTGTCTCATAATATTCCCAAAAGCCAGTAACCTGAGAGGCAGAATTGCAGCATTATGTCCTGTGGAGAGAGCAGCGAGTAAAGCCAAGACTCCACAGATTGATGTGCACATACTGTCCTGCTTAGCTTTTTACATCAAATCAAGGAATCAAGACCTTCACCAAAATTAAGCTGCATCCAGTGCTTTGTCCAAAACGACCATATGATATACCAATTTCTAATTTATTAGAGATATATTATGTATTTTCTTCATATATATTGGTCCGATCAGCATGTGAATGTAGATGGGACAGTTTTATTTATTTTACTGCTGCAGTCTTTAGATTAAGGTCACCACCTCCTTTGTTTTTTTGTGGCTGTATTCTTGCTTAAGTACACTGTCAATGATTTTTAATTGTTAAAAGGTGGGATGTTGCTGAAACAAACTGCTTAGCTACAAATGAGTATCAGTACATGGTACAAAATAAGCCCGTGGTATGCATGATGTGCTTACATAGTACTAGTCTCATAGTCACCAAGATTTAAATGTTGTATCCTTCCCTGATCTACTTAGTTTTTGAGGATATCCCCATAAGGTAAATGCTAGTGAGATGGCTGACTGTCTGAAACACAAATGTGGATTTAAGTCGATCATATGTAGAAATGTCCTCGTCCTGTAACACATACTTTTGATTTGTATGAGTCTCTTTTGTAATGAATGTTTGTTTCCCCTCTGCAGAGCACCCATATAGCCATCTGATTGAGACACTGAAAGATGGCACAGTCAAGTTCTTCAATCCACAGAAATTAAATGATCCACGATATGGTGAGTTCAGAACCTCTGACTTAAAGAAAGAACACAGAGATTTCCCCTCTTCTCTTTGGGTATTTATGTTATGCAAACTGTGAGATGCAGTGTTTTTAAGGACCCAGTTCAGTCCACAGAATGAAAGTATCCCTACCACTGATGTTCCCAGGGTAGGAGCATAAATATGTCAACATGTATAGAGTGTTAGAGAGCATTTGTACATATTCCTTTAGATGAATTTACCTTTAGGAGCCTACATTGGTTTGGCACAGTCATAAATCTAACATCACCACCTCTCTTTTCGTTTTCTCTTTGCAGACAAGCTGCCTCTGTCCATCCGCGTCTTACTGGAGGCAGCGATTCGTAACTGTGATGGCTTTTACACGAAAAAAGAAGATGTCCAGAACCTCTTGGACTGGCAGCAGCTGCAGAATCAAACTGAGGTGCCATTCTCTCCAGCTCGAGTCCTGCTCCAGGACTTCACGTGAGTTTTATTGGGTTAACATTTGCAGTCTTTGCACACCAAGTCTTTTGATCAAGGAGCAGTGAAATTATCCGGATCTCTTCCTTTTCAGGATACCAGTGGTCCAGTTTGATTAGCTAGCAATAAGACAACATATTTAAAAGAGGAAAACTAATTTTTGTGATCTAAATTATCCCGAACGGATCAAACAACTCTCTGGAATGTCTTTGAGAGATGCAAAAAAAGTTGGAGTCGGTGTGTAAATGTGATTGACAGGACGTAAGGACATATTTATATGCAAAGAGCTTTACACCAGGCCTCACTGCTGTATAATATTTCTGAGAAGCAAAGTTAGGCATCAGGCAATCACAGCTTCATGTGATTCAATTAATAAAATGACAGAGATGTTATCAGCATCTTCATTATTAGAGATGTCAGAGCTGATGGCTGGTTGATGGGTAATGTGCAATAAAATGACACAATTAACATCATTAGATCTTTTGTATTTATAGTCCTCCTTGTACTGAAGGTGTGGTTTGATTCTTTTTCTTATTCTGCTTTCCTTTCACAGAGGTATTCCTGCCATGGTGGACCTGGCAGCCATGAGGGATGCTGTTGCCAAACATGGCATGGACCCCAGCCTGGTCAACCCTAAATGCCCCACAGACCTCATTGTAGACCACTCATTACAGATTGAGTATAGCAAATGGTTTGTTTGCATTTGCTTTTTGTTTTTTTTATAAACATATTAAGTGAGTGAATTTTTTTATTTAAGGGAAAACACTGATCAACTTTATGAATCCTTCTTTCCTACATTTTTTTTTTCACAGTGCCACACAGAACGCCCCAAACCCTGGTGGAGGCCCAAACCAGAGCCAGGTTCCCTCTCGTTCCACAACCTCCAGGCCTCCATCCAGAGGAGGCTCACAGTGCGGAGGCCAGCGGGGCACATGTAGTAAAGCTGCCTGCAGTGACCCTCCAGGCTCCCCGGGTCAACCCCCAGCCTCCGTCCAGCAGATCGAGAACACGCCCCTCCTCTGCCCTTTCCACCTGAAACCTGTGTCTGAGTAAGTGTTGTGGAGAACTAAAGGGCTGTTGATGTAAAGTTTGAGGAAAATTAAATTGTGCCTCCATAATCTTTCAGAAATGCCAAAATAAGGATTCTATAAAGTATCCTTTATGGCTCTGTCCGTTTCCAAGTCTGTATCTTTATGTTGAGCATTACTTAGCTTTTAGGCTCGGTGTTGCAGTTCACATATCTAGGCACTTATTTAGTGTCACAACTGTGTAGCACCTTCAACAGAGCGCAAAAAATATTACCACTGACTGACACAGCGTTCTCCTCCATCATTTTCAATGTTGATTTGTTATTTTTTCTTTTTCAGAAATGACACATCTCTGAAGAATCAAGAACTGGAACTGACCAGAAACAAAGAGAGACTTCAGTTCTTTAAGGTAGCACAACGAGCAAATCAGGTTTTATTACATCATTTGAGACAGATTGTCTCACTGTTGTTTTTTCCCTCTGTCTGCCAAACAGTGGTGTTCTAAAGCATTCAAGAATGTGAACGTGGTTCCTCCGGACGTCGGCGCAGTCCACCAGGTGAACCTGGAGTATCTAGCCAGAGTGATCCAGGTCAGCAATGGTTTCATCTACCCTGACAGCGTGGTGGGAACCGACTCTCACACCACCATGATCAACGGCCTGGGCATCCTGGGCTGGGGTATGACATTCTAAAGCTTTCTAAGATCTTACCAGTATTTACATTTTTGGTTTTAAACATTGTCAGCCAGGCAAGCTAATCAGGAACTAGTTGTTGCTCCTCTGTGGACAATAGGATGATTCAGATACTCAGAGGATTAGGAGTTAAGGAAAATCAAGAGGTTTTACATCGTCTAAATAAACAGCAAAGAAGCTTTGATGCAAGCACCTCTCTGTTCATTCACTCCACAGTGCAAACAATGGTTTTGTTTTACTCCTCCAGGTGTTGGGGGAATTGAGTCAGAAGCTGTGATGCTGGGCCAACCAGTGTCTCTGACTCTTCCTCAGGTAGTGGGCTGTAAACTGGTGGGCTCCATCAACCCCCTAACCACCTCCATAGACATCGTCCTCGGCATCACAAAGGTAAAACTGCTCTGCTGCTCTTTAAATATACCTGTAAAACTACAGGAACCACACCCGAGAGTTTGAATAAGGTTTTTCACTGCAAACTGCAGGGACTTAAAGTAAAGTGAACTGTAACATCTATCAGGAATGGTATTCCAAGCATTATTTAATTGCAAAACATCTATATTTGCCTTATAGGAGTAGTAATGTACTATGTGATTTGATTTTCCAGCACTTGCGACAAGCTGGGATCGCTGGAAAGTTTGTAGAGTTTTTTGGACCTGGCGTTTCTCAGCTGTCGGCCCCTGACCGAACCACCATCGCTAACATGTGCCCAGAGTACAACGCTACGGTCAGCTTCTTCCCCGTCGACCAAGTCACACTCAGGCACTTTAAAAAGACAAGTGAGTGCTGCCTGCAGAGTTTTTCTTCACAGTTAAAGAACAGTGCACTGTATCTTCATCCACACAGTTGATGCTGGATTTGTTCTTAAAAGTCCTGCTTTGATGGATTATCACTGGATTCAAGAACTAACCTGACATTCGATTTCTTTTCAGATTTTACCCAGGAAAAACTTGAATTGATGGAACATTACATGAAGGCTGTAAAACTCTTCCGAAACTTTGAAGACCCCTCAGAAGACCCTGAGTATTCTGAGGTATGTTTTACACTCAATCAATCTGAGCTACACTGCCTGACATCTGATGTTATAATAAAGAGGCTCTAAAAAATGAATAGTGGATTAAAGAGAAGTTATTTCTGCCTTAATGGGATATTTTGAGTTGATGCTACAACAATTTTTATATGTAGCTTATAAAGAAAATAATTCCTTAACATTGTTAAGCCCAGAAAAGTTGAAATCATGGTTTCATCATGACCTTGTTTGCAGCAGTATAGGGACAGATTCATGCAATCAAGTCAAATAAAAAGTGTTGTTCATTGTGCAGGTGTTTGAAATCGACCTGAGCTCCATGGTGCCCTATGTGAGCGGACCCAAAAGACCACAGGACCGAGTGGCAGTCAGCAGCATGAAAGAAGACTTTCAGAGTTGTCTTCAGGAGAAGGTAACGTAATGTCCACTGCTTTACTCTACCAGTCTGTAAGTATGATGCATCGTTGATCTTCTTGTCACCTCATAGCGTAGATCTGTAAATAAAATGTTTGTCTCCTTGCAGGTGGGTTTTAAAGGCTTCCACATCTCCAAGGAGAAGCAGGAGACCCGCGTCCCTTTCCTGCACTGTGGTCAGGAATACCAGCTGGCCCACGGCTCAGTGGTCATCGCTGCTGTTATCAGCTGCACCAACAACTGCAACCCGTCTGTCATGTTGACTGCAGGTGAAGGACTGACTGAAAAATGAAATAGAATTAGTTGATTTTAAAATCCTACTTAACATTGAAGCATCCACAATTAATTATCTTTTCCGTTGCTTCCCTATGTGTTGACTTACCACATGCTTGTAATGCATGTTTGTGTCACCTAGCAGTATTTTTGATTCTACTTTTCTTCTTCTTCAGGTCTACTGGCCAAAAAGGCAGTGGAGGCGGGGCTTGTTGTCAAACCTTACATCAGGACCAGCCTTGCTCCCGGAAGTGGCATGGTCACTCACTACCTCAGCACCAGTGGAGTCCTGCCTTACTTCAGCCAGCTGGGGTAAGCATGTAACCGCGCACACACACACACATACAGACACACACAATACCTTGAACTGGAATTATTATTAGTTAGAATTAAATTCGAAATATCAGAAACTGGAATAATAGTGACGATTAAGTTGCAGATGTCTGTAATACATACAGACACAGCATTATACAAGGAGATGATGTTAAGGATAAAATGTAGCTTTGTTTTTTTATCTGATTAATAAAAGAATTATTGAAAAAATAATCGTCGGATCTATCGATTATCAAAACAAGTTTTAGGTTCAGCCTTAGAGACTTATAGAATTTTATCGGTCCAGAGGACATGCATAGGTTAGGCTATGGATCATGAAATGAACTATTTCAGCCAGTCTGATGCGCTTCTATAATGTACATTTTTAATTCAATCCCATTATAACTGTTTGAATATGAGCTTTTACCCATGTTACTATGAAGGTTTGAATTTGGAATAATAAACGTGACAGCCCCATCACACACAGAGACACATCACGTCTGAATGACTTTTTTCTTCCTTTACACATTGACAGGTTTGAGGTGATAGGTTACGGTTGTGCCACCTGTGTAGGAAACACAGCACCGTTACCAGACACTGTCATGGATGCAATCAAACAGGTTTGATTTTTTATAATCCTCGATTCTGCTTTTTATGTGTATATCAAATTAAAAGTAAGTAGTTGTAGCCGACATCAGATCAAATCCTGACCGTGTACTTTGTTTCAGGGCAACCTGGTGGCCTGTGGGGTGTTGTCTGGCAACAGGCAGTTTGAAGGCCGCCTCTGTGACTGTGTGCGTGCCAACTACCTGGCCTCCCCTCCCCTGGTGGTGGCTTATGCTATTGCTGGCACTGTGGGAATCGACTTTGAGAAAGAGCCTTTAGGTAAAAAAAGACACACGTCAGGAGCCGTCTTAAGCTGTTGCTCTAAAGCCTGATCTTACATTGGGGACTTTGGGAGTTTGGCTGTTTAGAGTGAGTCAGTGTTTAATGATTCAGTGTCTTGTTCATACATGTATCAGCCCAAGAACAGAGCTGTGCTGGTTAGTCCCTTTAAGGTCTGAACTACTGTTTATCCTTCTCATGATAAAGTCTTTAATCCATGATATAAACAGCCTGTTTAACATAGATGAAACCATAAAAACCTTCTGATCAAACCATAACACAAAGGGTTATCTTTTTGTTTTTTATTCCATTTCTGTTTTCAAGTTCTGGGATGTTTGTTTTATTTCATCAATGTCAGTCTCTGTCACTCTCGTTTTCACGTTGATATTGTTATTGTGCTAACTATTTGACTTCTTGTTGCTGATGCAGGGGTCACGTCTGAGGGGAAGGAGGTGTACCTTCGTGATATTTGGCCATCCAGAGAGGAGATCCAGCAGACTGAGGAAGATACAGTCATCTCCTCCATTTTTAAGGATCTCAGGGGGAGGATGGAGGTGAGGAAAGAATTTGTATGACTCTGCGCCAGTGGTCGGAGGCATCATGTTTTGGGGTTGTCCATCCATCCGTCCCCTTCTCTTGAATGTGATATCTCAAGAATGCCTTGACGGAGTTTCTTCAAATTTTGTACAAATATTCACTTGGACCCAAGGAAGTTCTGATTAGATTTTGTTTGTCAAAGGTCACAGTGACCTCATGTTACTCTGAATGTGCTATATAAGGACTGCCTGTAGAGAATTTATTTTCAACTAGTCCAAGTCATTTGGACTCTCTGATTAACTGATTAAATTGTAGTTGTCAAAGGTCAAGGTCACGGTGGCTTCTAAAATTGTGGCTTCTTGAATCAGATATCTCAAGACAGCTTGAGGGAATTTCTTCAACCTTAGATGAGTTACAGGTCACAAACACAGCAACAAACTGAGGTGCTTTCTCCCCATGCCATCTTAAAAGAAGTAGCACGTTCACCTGGATATCACACTTCCATCACTGCTGAATGATGCTCATTAAAACCTGCGTCCACAGCTAAACATTTAACCGTGAATAAATGCTGATTGTATATATTCCTACTGCAGTTTTTTGACTTGTGGAAAAGTGGCTCAGTTTCTCTTTGTCTAATTTGTGTTTTACTTAAGTCAAGTGAAAAGTTGTTGTGTTGTTGTGGCTTCTTCCAGAAAGGAAACACATTTTGGAACAACATCGAATGTCCGGAATCTGTACTTTTCCCCTGGGATCACAAGTCCACATACATCCGCTCACCTTGTTTTTTCAGCAAGCTGGTAAGTGTCTGTGGAACACTCCATTATTGAAGTAACATTTTTGTACACCTGGTAAATAACTATCAGCAGTTTAGTCAGTAAGCTTCTTTTCTGCTTGTCTTTCCTCTCAGAGTAAAGACGTTCCTCCCCCTCAGTCGATAGAGGGCGCTCATGCCTTACTGTTCCTTGGGGACAAAGTGACAACGGACCACATCTCACCAGCAGGCAGCATCGCTAGGGTCAGCGCGGCTGCCAAGTACCTGATGAGCAAACGGTCAGTTTCCCTGTCAGGCACAAGGATAACCAGATTCCCCAACTTCACTAGTGTCAATGGATAAATTCTCTTAAATCTCTGACTGCTGATGAATTCACACAGATCAACTATCAATAATCTGATGTTATTACTCCTGACCATAATTTCTTAAAACAAGTGGTTTTGTTCCAATCTGCACATGTTCACAGCAGTTCAGATCAGTCTGGTGGGAAAATTCATGACAAGATGTATGATGCATAAATTTGATAATTCAATTATTTAATAAGTTATAAATGCATTCGTTATTTTTGAGAAAACAAAACAAATAATAAAGACCTCTGTAATGCCTGCTGCACACTAGAAAATCCTTACAAACCACAAAGAAATAATTTGGCCAGATAATCTTTTCAAATCAGCCTCATATCTGCAATGCCCCCATGATTGTTGGAAGGGCTGAATAAGACCCTTATATTAGGCTGATAACCCCCTAGTGTGGATCCAGCCTTAACCAAAAGTTTGATGTGTTAAAACTGTAACTGAACAATTTACAATGAGGAGGTAAACAAAGGTCATTGCTTTGGCCACAGTGACCGTTCACACCAAAGATAAAGATACAGTTGCAATGATCTATTCTCTCAACACCTAACAAACAATGTTCTAATGTTTTTTTTTATCACAGGGCATGTTCAGTGTATTTACATTTCACTTTGAATCTTTCTCCTCAGTCTGACGCCGCGGGAGTTCAACTCGTACGGCGCACGCAGAGGGAACGACGCAGTGATGACCAGAGGCACGTTCGCCAGCATCAAGCTCCAGAATCGATTCATCGGCAAATCAGGCCCCAAGACTTTGCACATTCCCTCAGGCCAGACAGTGAGTTGACTTTGACCTTCAGCGGCGGCATCATGTGTATCTATCACCATCAACTGCTTCAGGTTCAGCCTCGGCTAGCCGGCTTGTTGTGTTTGCTAAGTCAGTCGTGCTGATGATGATAACCTGCTCTCTTCCCGATCAGCTGGACGTCTTCGAGGCAGCTGATCGCTATCAGAGAGATGGTGTTCCCCTCATTATCCTGGCAGGCAAAGACTACGGCTCTGGAAACTCTAGGGACTGGGTCGCCAAAGGACCATACCTGCTGGTAAACAACAACGAACACACTGTGCACACACAGTACAATTAACAGTGACAAGCATCTTTTACAATCTCATTTTTCTCATATCAGTATACTCTCTTTAGCTGATTAGTACACTAGAGGGATTTAAGTTCATTCAGTTTTAATATAAACCCCTGATGCTATAATTCTGAAATGTATTTGTAATGTGTAAAAGCAGTAAATATTCTTGTCAATGAAGGATATAGAAACATTTATCAGGTACACTTCCGTATTCATACAACCTGGGCTGTCCCTTTGACATATTCACGTTCTGTTACGCCACCACTCCCTCGCTTGTCTTCCTGACTCTCGTTGGTCTGTGGACACCACAGGGGGTACGTGCAGTCATCGCTGAGAGCTTCGAGAAGTTGCACAAGAACCAGTTGGTGGGAATGGGCATCATTCCACTCGAATTCCTGCCTGGCCAGAACACCGACTCGCTGGAGCTCAGCGGGAAGGAGAGGTTCACCATCACCCTGCCGGAGAGCCTGAGTCCGAGGCAGCAGCTCACTGTCAGGGTGAGCAACAGACAGCTGACACCACGGTCACACACAGCAGAAAAAGATCTCTGCTTGTTATTATTCTATCATTTGTTCTAAACTAAATCATATGACTGTTGTTTGATTAAACACATTAATGCTGGTTTTAATGTCACATTTATCACTAAATATATTAAAACTACCTTTATGAGTTGAACATGGCTCAATACGCCACCTGTTTTAAACCAACTTGGACCTTCAAGCTCCTTGCTTACGTAGAGTCAACCGTTAGGGATCTCTCCTCATCATGACATTACTGTGTGTGTATTTATATATATGAAAAGGTTAACACCCTTGTATCAAATGTGGGCGGCCCAGATAAGTGTTTATCTGGAAAGCCGTGCTCATTTCTAACCCATGCTTAAACTAATAACTCAGAAATGTCCCTCTCCCCCCTCCCCTCAGCTGTCTCTGTTACACGCACACAGTTCGATTCGTTGTCTGATACAGCTGCGGGTCCGGACCAGTGCTCTCCTCATACACGGTTCAGCCCTGTCTCTCTCGGCACTGGCCACATGTAATAATAAATGAGAAAGAAATCCAGCCTCAAGTTGATCAATGTTCCAGTTTCTTCATGAATTGGTTATTAGTTTAGTGTGAGGTCTGTCGCTGAGCGGGTCACCCACACTGACTTTATCAGACCCTCCTCTGCTGCTGCTGTATTTATCCTATATTTCATTAGTCTCTCGATTTCGATAGATGTGTGAATGATGTGAAACACTTACTGCACTTCCAGGGTCATGGCAGCGTCTCAGTAAAGGCTTTCTCTCTGTTGTCTTGCAGACCAGTCAAGGGACGTCCTTCTCGGTCACCGCACTGTTTGACACAGAGATGGACGTTATCTTCTTCCAGCATGGAGGGCTTCTTCGATACGTCGCACGGACTTTACTGTGAAACCGCCTGCAGCCTGGCCTCAAGCCTACAGAGTGCACCAGGCTCAGGAACTGCAGTCCTCTTTGTTTCCCTAGTTTGTCTTCAACTTGATGAAAGCGGCTGATTGGAACGACATAAGGACGAATGGTCTGTGTGTTTGAACTGGATATACGTCTCCAAACCAACAGTCATGAGAGGACAGTTTCAGCTGCTTCTCCCTCACTACGCATGGCTGGTCCCGCTTCTACTACAGCTTTGTTTGTCCTCACATGATCGGAACAACTGCAGGAAGACGTGCTGACATGCACTCAATAAAGAGATCTTTCCTTCATTGACCTTTGGACACATGTTTTTTTAATTTTGTTGATGGAGAGTGAAACTTCACAGTACTGAGGGGACGTCTCATTCACCATTGAAGCCAAGAAGAAATGAGTCCTCTCTGCCTCTGTTGTTATTAAGCTAAAACAAAACCAATCCTGCTTGGAAAAGCTAAGATGGTGCTAGGTACTATTAGGTTTTCCTCAACATTCATGTAAAGTTCATTTCAGAAAGTATCGGAGTTGATGTCCGTTGTTCTAATCAATCCTAGTAAATAAGTCAAAATTTCTTAATCAAAAATGTTGCTTAAAAAAGTACATTTGCCTCCTTATACTCAGTTTATCATGTGAAAAAATGTGTTACTATTATACGTGCTTTGTTACTTGCTCCCTGCATTAGCATGGTTCCTATTTCAACTGACAGTCATCTGCATCACATTAAAAGTAAATGATAAAAACTTTCCGCAAACGCATCTGTTAATAACAGTACACACAGCATCACATTCTTCTAAAGGTTCAGTTTACTTTCTATACAAGTACATATTTAACACAACTGGTGTTTAAACCCAGAGTTTCGTCAAAGTGCAACAATGTTAACTTTAAATTTAGTTTTTTATACATTAACTGCTGCTGAGGTGAGAGGCAGTCACTGAGCTGTTGACAGTTGCAGTGACACAGCAAATTTTGAGATTAAACTGCTGAATCACCCTGATGGCTGACGTTACTGAGAGTGGGTCCAGCCTGAGCCTGACCACCTACAGCCAAGTTCAGCATCATCAGCATTAATGTTCATTTTCACACATTGAGAATACCACGCTACACGTTTGGGGAAAAAGCTTTTTGTCTTTGTTGTCTGATAAGTGCACGACTCAAGCGATGATTCAATCAGGTGATCAGTGCAGTTGGGTCTGAAGACCTCGAGGTTGAAACATGAAAAAATCTATTGGTGGAGTTAGAGAGACCTTGAAAAACTCTGATGACAAACCTGTGTAACTATTGCTTAGCAGCACAAATTATAAACATTGTACAAATGCATCAATATAACAGAACAGTGGGACGAATAGGGAAAGTTAGAGATGTTCATTACATAGAATCAAACTTTGCCTAATAGTAGCTCACATGAGCAGCTGGTCACATCAGAACAAAAATGTATTTGCCAAAAAGCCCAAAAGTTTTGAACTGCAGGAAGTTGCATCTTATTGGTGACGAGTTCAACTTTTTAGTTGTAAGTCAAAGAATTTCTCACTTTAAAGAAATAACTTTGGGAAAACAGCTACTTGCCTTCTCTAAAGAGGTTGTTTTCACCTCTGTCCGTTTGCCGATACGTTTAAAAAAAAAATGCACCTGTTGACATCTCTTAAGCTCACTCATTACTGTTCTTGTTTCTATAATGAGCCATAGAGGTGGCGGCAGGTGGAGTTTGGATTGAGGCAGCTTGTCTGTCTGTGCTTAGCTTACATCTCTTTGGCTGAAGCTTTAAAGCCTCACCTGTACATAAACAGGTATAGAGAAACGGAACAGACATGTGTTCCTGTGACTGAACCAGACTCAACTCGTGAAGGTTAAAGCTGTGTTAGATTGACAAGTGTAACCCGGCACTTCCTCTCTGCACTGCTTGTCCTGCCACTGGAGGTTGAACACTAAGAAGGGAGCTCCTTACTTTCACCTCTTTCATTAGAGTGAAAGCTCCATGCATGAGGAGATGATCAATCCCTCCTGGTGACGTATAGTCACGGCTCCATAAGCTGAAATGTAGTCTGACCTGACTGAACTCAACTTAGAGTGAGGGAACACCAGCCCTCTGTAAAGCGCAGGTATTGCTTGGTTTATAATTCATGATTATGAATTGAACTTCTGGACTTTTCATCTGAAATCATTTAGGGTGTTTTTGTGCAATTTAAAATGTGTGTATGAAACCATATTGATGTATTGATCTGAAACCATGGATCCAGTGCAACACGTCACATTTTCTACAGTGTGGGTCGGAGCCTTTATGCATTTAGATATTTCTTTAGAGAGAATGACGTGTGCGGGCTCTGATCACGGGACGCTCTTCACACTCAAGAGGGAGCAATCTGTGTTTCTTGCTTTGTCCAACTGCCAAATCGAGCTTCAGCAAGTAACACACTGTGGCTTGATGATGAGGCTGTCGTTTGGGTGCCTCGTGTGTGAAGATGATATTTTCTACACTGCTTCATGTTACAGGACCCGTGGGGTTTGTTTTTCTTTAAAGTTCCGGTCCATCTTCACAGTTTGCCTTCTTAGTTGTTTATCAGAAGCGTGTGAAAGCAGAATGGAACATGACTGTGGACAGAGCAAGCAGCGGCACTAGTGTTTATGTGTGGTGTCGTCATGTGTCTGCTGCTGCTCAGTGTCAAAGTTCAGAGAAGCAAAGTGCAAATCAAGTCTCTGTCTGCTCATGGTGATGGATTGTATTGTAAATAGTTTTTAATAAATGCTGAGACAAATCTGCTACTTTGTGTGTGTGTGTGTGTGTGTGTCGGATTTAAGACTAGAAATACCACCAGTGGTGAAACCAGTAAAGTTTCAGTCTATATGATGTCAGCAGAGGCAAAAAAAACTCAAATAAATACTGTTGGTGTCATAACAGGTTAAAAAACAAGGACTGTTTAAGATGTTGCTGTTTTGTGTTTAAAGACACTAGACCCTTACATCAAGTAGGATCCTGTGTGTTGACTAAACTCAACCAGGGAGTAAAAGCCAGCAAATCTTTTTAGGATTAAGGAAAATAATTATGGTCCGTTTTTTTATAAAACGTTTTTTGTAAATAAAAAGGATTTTTTTCTTAGACAATCTAATATCTGACAGTTTCCAAAACATTGTATCTGGTTCACTTCTGTGTGACTGTTGTCTTGATGGACCAAGCGTACTGTTTTATCTTAAACCCTAAAAAGATTTACTGGCTTTTTGTTTCTGGTTTGGTTTAGTAAACGTTACATGATGTAATAATCTGTTGTCTGTAAACAAAAAGCGTCACAGAGCGGTGAACCAGTTATTATGGGTATGAACATTAGCTCGTCAGACACTAGATTGCTGAAGACAACATCCATTTATTTACAAAAAAACATCAACATTTATTTTATAAGGATCTCTTGAACTTGGTTCATGTTCAACCAAGATATGTGGAGAGGATTTTCTAGAGTTGAAACTTGACTCTGATCTACAGAATAAAGACTGAGTAGATAATCTGGAAGGATTATTTACACTGTCTCCATCGCTCAGCATCTGACAAAGAACCGACACGATTTTGTGGCTTTCTGCTTGGATTGTAATTTTACATTTGTTGAGGTCTTAATGGAGTTTATTGATGACCTTCATCAGCCTCTCAGTGATCAGCAGGAAACACAAAACAGTAAGAGCCCTATGGAATATAAGTAACAGGTTTTTAGATCCGGGGAGAAATAAGACACTGACGACTGAAGTTCTTACTGAAATCTTAGAGTGTAAATAGTGCAACTTTTATTGATTTGTTTTAAAAGATGTTTCTATGACAGTGCACGTTGATGACATTACAATGCTCATTGACACGTGATGACAGAGGATGAGGATGCAACAACGGAAGAAACAAGCCTGTAATCGAACCGTCAAACACAAACCAAAAAACACACAGCGCAAAAAGAATGCAAGTGTAGTGATGCCTTAAAGACCACAAATGATGCAAAGGCTGCACAGTTTCAGTTCTAAGTGTGCAAATGTGAATTTAAAACTGGAATAATCCTACGATGGCAGCCCTGTCACACGAGGCCGTTACTGTCTGATGCTGAAGCTCAGTTGTCAAACTGAGGTGTCAGGTCCACTGGGGCTCTGGGGCTTTTTAAAGGACAATTCCGTTTTTTTTTTTGTATGTGCTGTTGCCAATTGGATTAAAAGCAGACAGTAGTGCTAAGTGAGGAAATGATTCATGTAATTCAAAATTCAAATGATCATTGAAGTTAACAAAAATTAAGGAAAACACCCAAACTGTTACCACTTTCTCAAAAGTGCTGATTTGCTTATTTTTTTCTTTTTATATCTGTAGATTTAAAGGTGCCCTGTAGATTTTTTCGGAACCAAGACTGGGTATAGATTCATGATTTCCCACCAGAGCCAGTTTCTTTTGCAAGAAATCTAAATTATTTCGTCGTGGTCGAGTCAGAGTTGTAGTCTCCACCTGTGTTGGCACATCGTTGTGTTTCTTGGCAGCTGTCAATCTGAGACAATGTGAAAGCATTGACAGCACGTCTCCATGTGAGATACTAATAAAAAACAAAGACCCACAACAACAACAACAAAAAAATCCCTTCTCTTTAACTCTTTAAATTCCTGGTAAAACTCCACAGGGGACCTTTAAACATCTTTGGGTTATGGAAAGATGCGGACGAAACAATGTGCAGATTTCATGGCTCTGGGACAGTTTTGTATTTTTGATGGTCTTGTATTTATAGAGTAAACAAATGAAAATATCAATCAATCAAACACATAACCGATAATGAAAATATTCTTAGTTGCAGCCCTGGTATTCTAGGACCTGACCCCCCAACCGTGTTTTGAAGTAGCATCACATCCATGAGGCTGCACTCTGCTGTGCTTGGTCAGACTGATCCCCACAGTGAGGACACGTCTGCACTCATCACTGCCACCACAGAACAAGGAAGCTGCTCTGAGATCAGCCTCGGACATGACAGCGCTGTGAGAAGTTTCAAGTCTCCGCAGGTCAATGTGAACCCAGACGCTGACGACAACAAGGACAAAATAACTGAAGAACAAACACCAGTAAACGGACTTAACTGTGACTAAAACACCAGTATCACTCTTAAACCCCGGCACTGACACTCATGTCATTATGGCTGCTGTGGAAATAACATTGTCTTTACATCTTTCAGATTTAATTTGGCGTCTGGAGACAAAAACACCGTTGAGACTGAAAAAGGCACAGAAATGTATATTTTTTTGTTTTGTTTTTACAATGATTTAAATCCAATCCGACAACATTAAACCCACAAGCTTCACCAACAGTACGATGCAACCCACAGCTGTAGAGTTAACTAATCTAATGCCTCTTCACCCGACACCCAATCCCCTCAGCATCACAATAGTATTTTAAATCTGAAAAAAGAAAAAAGAAAAGTAATCCACCAGGTGGAAGTGCTCACGATTCGTATATCTCAATCTGATATTTTTTTTCCCTTTTAATCATTTGAAAGCAAAGAAATAAAAAAAAAAAAAAAAGGGTTTTGGCCACTTTCATCATCTGGGTCCCCAGAAAAAAGTGATGAGAGAGCGGCCGCTCTGTAAACGATTAACCACTGCTGATGTGAAGGAGCTCCTGATCACGTGAGGGAGGAAATCCTGAGAACGACGACGCACTCGGTTCACTTCCCGTCTCCTCGTGCGGAAATCAATGGAATCATTCACCTACACTTTTACCTCCTCTCATAGCGTCCATATCTTTGTATTTGCATACTCTTTTCATCTAGTAAGAAAATATTTGTGAAAGGTTATATGGAAATATACAATTAATAATACAATAGAATACAGAGCCGTTGTGTTAAAGGTGATTAAAAAAACAGGTTGATTGTATCTCCCTTTACAATGCACGCGTTCTCCTTGGTTTAAAGGCAAAAGAGGTAAAGTGTATAAGAAGAAGGCAGCCTGTCGTGTCGTCCAAAAGGCTGCTGCTCGAGGATTATGCGATTGCTTTCGCTTCTGGTAAGAAGGCGTCCCAATACTTTATCAGCTAGAGAAAGGAAAAAGACAAAAACGGTCAGGTTCATTGATATCGTCAAAGAATTTACAAACAAGTCAAAGTCAGATATAAAGCAAAAATCAATCCGATCCATTTTCTCAAACATGAGTATATTGTATTTTACACTGCTGGGTGAGGACAACGTTTTCCACACATTCTGCTTTTCAAACCTTCTCGCTATTTTCTCTGTGCCACCTATGAAAAGTTTTTTTTAAGAATTGTTAACACAAATCATTACCTCTGCCAAGGAGGTTATATTTCCATCGCCATTTGTTGGTTAGCGGGATTTAGCAAAAAGTATGTGAGACAAATGATCATGAAATTAAAGATCGGTGCAGATCTGGAAAAAAATGAATCGACTGTTGGGCCTTGGAGTATGAATCCTGTGACTGACCATCATTTGCATCCATCGTCTTGTGAAACTCTTACCTGCTGTTGAGACTGAAGCAGAGACTCCAGGTACTTGATTATCTGTCGTTTGAAATTTTTGGCCTTTTCTTTCTGTAAGAGAAAATGTTAAATATGAAAGTACTGACACACCTGTTCAGCTGTTCAGTGTCATCCAGACAATAGAGAGTATCAATATTTGTACCTCAAAGCGAATGACTTCCTTTCTCACAGTCGCAGAAACTCTGTCAAACTCTCTCTCATACTGCGTCACCTTGGCCTCCCACTGTGGACAAGAACAGATGAAGTTCCCACGTGAGGAAGAAACTTTGTGCCAAATTATCATCATATGAATCACTTAACAGTTTCACATAGTTTGTTAAAAACACTGTTATCCATTTGCTTTTATCAGACGGAATGAATGATTCATTCCCAGCCCTCATCAGACGCCTCCATAGGTCATGTAACAAGAATCACTGCCTTGCAGTTGCAAGCTCCTGGCTGCACGAAGCATGACCGGAGTCTCAGTAGTTAGAAGAGTTGACCTTTGATCTTCATCACTTTATCCTATTTTTACATTCATGTTGAATTTGGTCATTATTAGCAGATGGAAATTTGAGTGATGAAGAACGACAAGATCAGACCTTCAACCACCAAAATCTAGAATCCATTCATGTGAATGAGACACAGGAGTGGACAAAATACCCCAAAATATCATCCCCGTCACAGCAACAGAGAACTCCCAGTATATCACTGGTATAAGTGAAGCCCTTCGAAGGCCCCCTTCATCAAACCCAGCACTTTGAGGTAGTTATTTTCACTGGGTTGATTCTTTTATGTCCTACCTCAGCGATCTCCTCTTTGGCCAGTTGCAGTTTGTCCGGCTTGTTGGCCCACAGCAGTTTGGCCTCAGTCTCCCTCTTCTTCTGCAGCATGGCCTGACCGTCCTGCCAACGCTGCCACGCCTTAATCCGGTGATCGAACGACCCCTGCAGGTCACAGACACTCACAGGATCACTCCATGTTCACATCAGCTCTATTTACCTTAGCTCTGCAGCTGATGCTGATTCCTTTCAGGGGGACTTTATCAAGCCTGTATTTGCCGGCAACAATAACGTGTCTTGTGAAATATGTGGAGGTTTATTCAATTAATATAGATCTAAATTTATTCTAAGAAAAGTGATGAGTGAAAAGGCAGCAAAACATGAAAATACACCCTCATACATCACTTTGTAAAGTATTTAAAGTTAATTAATTCACTTTTCCATGCTTGTCTGATTTTATGATTAAATTAAAAGTGGCATTTCACATAAAAATGAAATTTTCCTCGCCAAGATTCAAACCAACTACTATTAAAATGGCAGATTTGACCTCACTGCAGTGACGGATGGAGGGGCTTGGAGTTTGAGATTGTAGTTTACGTAGCGACCAGTGCAAAGATCGAACTACTCTGCATATATCAGCTGGTATCTTTGTAATCATTGTATCTAAGAATACTGAAAGTTTGAGTCCAACTCAACTATCCTTGGGTCGAGAGTAATTGACCCGGATGAGCCTTTCACACATATCAATGTTCTACAGAAGACCCAATTGAGAGAAGGTGTGCACTTGCTGTTGCAGATGTCTTTATTGGAGTATTTGAGAAATGAATACTTCACTGTGCAAAGTCAGCTTTGATTAGTTCCATATTGAATTGGTCTCCTTACCCTCACGGCTCCGAGCAGACGGATGAAGTCAGCGATGAGCTCGGCGAAGCTGAAGGTGTCGTTTGAAGCCTGGTCCTGGTGCAACTGCTCCATTTTGTCCTCCACCTCTGCCAGCTGGGACAGAGCTCGGGACAGAGCCGTGTTGTCCTCTGCGCTGCCCAGCATGGCTGCACTCTTGGCAAAGCTCGCTGTGTTCAAGGACAGCTCTAGATGGGAAGAGATTCAGCCAAATGTTAAACACATTCCACAAGTTACCACGTGGCAGAGGTAACTCTTCTCAGCTTGGGTTTCAGAAAAAACTAGCAATGACGATGACACCAGGCAATACTTGCAATTCTTATAATATTCTTTAAATAGCAGGAGACACTGTACATGGGATGTTTAGAAGGTTTCAGGGACACAAAGACATGTCAGAGTGTAGAGGACTTGAACCGATGCACTAATATGATTAGCAGATAACCAGGACTGGGTGTTGTGTGATGGAGTATCTGTCACCAGTTGGAGAGAACCGACCTTTCCTGTGGACGACCAGGGATTCCACCAGAGCGTGGAGCTTCCTGAACTGCTGGTCTGCAGACTCCACCTCCTGCAGCTTATCCTCAAACCACTGCAGCAATACAAACTGTTAGTACGACCCCTACAACCAGGCCCCCACGTGTTTAAAATCCCACTGTTCCCAGTTCAAAACAGTCTTCAATCTCTCAATACTGTCATGGAAGGCAGAGGACCTTTGACATTACAGCAACAGATACTGAGAGCAGATCACAGAACTCACATGTTACGTCACAGTGGATCAATAATCAGATTCAATGTTATCATGGGTTACATTACGTTGGAGCTGAACTTTTTCAGTACAATGAATGATGCTAATGAGCAGGAGTGTGTGTTCACAGCTCAACTCACCACATCGGACTCGTTCATCTTGATGGTCATTTTGCTGACAGCATCTGTTGCTTTGTTTATCATTTTCAGGAAGCCGGCGCCGCTCAGAGCCTGGGTGCTCACCGCTCTGGGCAACTGAAGACAAACACACACACCAGCTGTGATTACACTTAGAATCAATATCCAAATCTATTCCAAATCTTTGCCAAAAGGAAGATGTCATTGAGAATTTGTTTAATGCTTTAGTCGTGTGCGTGGAAGTTTCAGAGCCTTTGAAGTTCCCAATATTTCAAAGTGTTTTGGGCAAAACAAAAACTAAACCAATGATTGTTCTCTAAAGAAAGTCCAGAGGTTCTTCAAATTCAGTTTCATCTTACCTCCTCTCTCTCTAGGAACTCTCTGACATCTGGATCTTGGAGAAGCGATGGGTGATTTACCACCCTCTGGACGTACCTGTTCAATGGTCAAATTGGGGAAAGAAGACTCACTTTCTTGCTGGTAGGGGCAGAGCATCTTAGAGATTTGTGGGACAGGACATGTTTTTTTTTCTTACCGCTCCAAAGCGCCTCTTCTTCTCTCAACGAAGTCTGCAGATGAGGAATCCTCCTTTCCTACTTTCATCTTGGTCATACCTGTGCAAGACAACATCCATTGTCACAGCTACATGAGATAACATTCAAACTTACAGTATATGAGAAAATGTGAGGAAAGGAATTAGGCAGTCAGTTTACCCAAGATGCTCTTCTCTGGCGGCGGAGGCACAATGTAACCATTTGGCCCATGCTTTTCAGAAAGCTTCTCATAGAGGCCGAGGAAGTCGCTGAAGCGTCGCCTCACTGTAAAGGTTTTGGTGCGGAACATGGGCAGTGTGGTCTGAAAGAGACAGTTTTCTTCTCTTTTAGTTTTCACTATATTTCCTGTGTTTAACAGGAATTATGTGACAATCATTTCATTTGGATACATATCTGGAAAGTCGCCACTTCTCGATGAGGTAACACAAAGGAAAGTCCATGTCCCACTGATTTAAGTATTGCAATATGTATTTAAAGAAATGGATTAACAGTGTTTTAATAAACCACACGTGCACCAGTAACTACAGGTGCTGCCAAATCAATCACGAGTGAAATCTTTGAGATGTGACTTTAATTCTGACACGATCTCTATTCGCCTCTGCAGAACAGATTTTCTCTGATTTAAAATTGGTCACCTTGTCATTGAAATGAGTTTTACCTGTGTGGATAATTTGTAGGCCATGTAAGCAGTCATCCCATCACCTGAAAAACAAGACAACATTTACGGAGTTATGAACAAAAAAGGACGTAAATTTGTATAAATACTTTGAGAATATTACTCAGCTACATGTGGGCTTCAATCAATGGTACTGTTAAAGGAGATCATCCTTTATACTGGACCTACTGAGTTGTTCAACCCCAGAGAAACCTGTTGGCCGCTCTCTGCTCTGTTTTATGCATGCAAATGTATGAGGTGGGCGCACCCACTCAGCAGCAGCACTCTGTCTGCTACATACATCCATTTATTTGCTAAGTCGTGACAAATGGAGCGGTCAAAAAACGTTTGCCCTTCAGGGATCAAAACATCAACCACTCACTGTCACCTAGCCTTATACCTCTGCTGCGTGCACCACAGCGCCACCCAGTGCTCATACAATATAATTACAATTTAAACCTAACACTTGTATTTGGCTCTTACAGGTACTTTACAGTACTCTCACCTTCTTGGTTATTCAGTCTTTTTGTATCATTTTGAAGTTATACATTCAATGCCCTCAGAATAACCTTTGCTTGGTTGATGTTTACAGAGCACAAAACAATGTTTATGTTTATTGCAATAAATTCAATAAACCAAAGAGATTATCCAAATTTGTATTGAAAAATAAATAAACCTCACCTATTTTTTCCGGGTCTTTGACAGAGACAAAGATTTCAAATTGGTCTTCCTGCTCCTCTTCTTCCTCTTCATCCATCTGAAACAAATATTGAACAGAAGGTAAAAATGTCAGTTTGTTTTAGGGATACTTGTCAAAGTGGCCGGAAAGAGCCTTCAAACTTACATTTCCAATTACAGATAAAAAATCTGATACCCCAGGGATCTTTAGAATTGATACCCCAGGGATCTTTAGAATTAATAAAATGATGTACGGAAAAAGTTTTCAGTATCATTATGTTGTGGTCACAGTGGGAGTTTCACTCTGGCTTTGGATATCTAGTATGTACCTCCTCGAGGGCAGCAGACTGAGGCTTGGCCAGGCTGGCAGTTGCTGACAGCGAGGGGGCGGGCGCAGACGGTTTGGCCGTCACCTCCTTCTTCCTCTCGGTCCGTGGGCTGTCAAGAGAAAGTTCCACTGTGGCTTCTGTTAGAGAGGAAAAGAAAGTAGAGAAGCCAGATGTGGGTCATCCCATTCTGTATGGAAACATGTGCACATGTGCTTTATTTACTAGACCGCCCTGGCCTCTTTATAAGTCAGCCAGCAGGAATTCAAATTTACACACAATTATTAACATTATACAACTAAATGCCTCTGGAGGAAGCCTGTCGTTTCTATACTAATTTGATTATATCTTCTTTCGCTGGATTTTTTTAATCTTTAATTTAAATTATATTAAAGTACTTTTTACATTACAGCTTTGACTTGAGAAAGTGCAACTTTTACAATAAAGGAAATGTCACTCATTTCCACACAGGATCTCTGGAGCTCCTGTGTGTTCAGCAGGGTCTATGGGTTCCTGGTTACCTCTGTTACCACATCCGCTCTAGGAATACTAATGGCTGTTCCAAAAATCTCTATTTAAGAATTATGAAGGACACTGGACAGATGTCAGATGACCAAGCAAAATGGGAACCTTCAATACAGCAGAAATGTTTTTGAAATCTACCCCAGGGCTGGGCCTCAGCAATATCCCGTCTCTGAGCTCTAATATACAAAACTCAGCTGTGTGACCTTATAGAGGGAGACTCTCCAAATCATGTCCGATCAATTCAATCTGCAACAACATGTAGTCATTTCTGATGATCGACAGATATTGGGGGAGGCACCAGATTTGATTCAGTTTCATAACAAAAGGTTTGAATATTAAATGAAAATGAGTCCTGTCATGCATGTAGATTGATGCGATTCAAAAATATGCTTTTGTATTGCAATTTTAAACCGAGTAATAATGCCATCATCAAGGCAAAAAAGGAGAAGATCAGCTGAACTGTTTCTTTCCTCTACTATTTTTTACTGTCATATTTCCTGTTTGATTGTGCATTGTTGAGTTTTGTTTTTTTAAATGAATACCTTGCTTTGAATGTAACCATGGATGGTTACTGGTTTACTGCTAATAATGCTCGTTTCAAAATCAATCCAACCTCAAACGGACAAAACCTATAAACTGGAATGTCACACACCTCCGCCAAGGCCCGACATTACGCTTAAATCAAATAAAGCCGCACCAAAATACACACACTCACATATCAGTTCCAGATTTGTTTTTGCATCGACAACTATGAATTATTCTCTGAGAAGTTAATGAAAATGTTAAATATGGCCTGTATCACAATGTTGAAAGAATTAAAACAATATTCCTGGATCTGCCCCTGATCCAGATCTGGGATTAATGTCAATGCATTCTTTCTTTGGTTTCACCCCACTGCTTCACAACATGAAAAAAAGTAGCTTGCTTCAGTAGTTTCTTTGCTTCAGTTATTTCTTTGCATAATCCTGATAACAAAAATAACACAGTGAAATAAGGCCATATAACCCACACAGACAAGATGGGGACATCCAAACTACACACAGAAAGGCTGTGGCCAAACCTGGATCCGAAACCAAGAACCTTCTTGCTGAGGGGACACTAGCAACGTGTGCAAATCGAACTTTGCTGCATAACCAAGGTTGTCTTTTTTTCAAAAACATCTGCAGCCGTGTAGAGAAGGCCTAGTTTCTGGTAATAGTTTGGTAATAGTGTTTTCACTGCAGACATGTTGATTGAGCAGAGTAAGTGAAGCCAAGTTGTTCCTTATTACATTTATAACAACTCTGAGTCCCAATAGTTAATTCCATCATTATCACCTGAGCTTTTCCTACTTTCATATCCACACAAAAAAATGTCGGTGTAACCAAGGAATAAAAACAATGGACCCACCAGCAAAGATGTCCGTCTCCTCTTCAGAGTGGACCCCGTTGGTCTTGGAGTTGACGGTGCTGGTGCTGCTGACACTGGGCACGGTGGCGACGGCTTCTTCGCTGAAGAGATCCCCAGCTTCTGCAGGGTTGATCTCTTGCAGAGGCCCAGTTATGTTGATGCCACCACCAACAGCGGCAGCTTTGATTGTGACCGTTTTGTCCTTCTGCTCTTTACTGATGGTTTTCTTCGAAGTAGCCCCCAGCGGCTCGCCAAAAAGATCCTCGTCGGTTTCACCGAAGAGGCTCTTCTGTGGCTGCCTGGCAGACAAGGTCAGCAGCGGGTCTGAAAACAGGTCGCTTCCCTCATCCTCATTGAACAAGTCAATTGTTGCCATGCTGGGTTTTTGGGCCTCAGCAGCGGGCGGAGTATCACTAAGGAGGTCAACTAGAGGGTCAGCAAATGTACCAATGCCAGGGGGCTGCTGCGTGTTGCTGTCTGATTCACCACCTGAATCCCCAATGATGTCAAAAACTGCAGCAGTGGAAGCTTCCTCCACTTCCTCTACTTCCTCTTTTCCTTCGCCAGGTGGATCTGTATCACTGCCCATCCCTTCACTTTTATCCGTTGCTGTGTCAGCAGGAACATCTACTACCACCACCACTTCCTCTTGCAGAGCCTCAGTTTCACTTCCCAGTAGGTCGACAAAATCCTCCGAGGGTTCGTCTAAAGAGATTATAGCCGTGTCTCGAGCTGCAGCGGCAACATTGTCGGCAGCCTCTTCTGTTAAGTTGTTTGTTAGGTCAACAAAATCATCTGAGGGCTCACTGACAACTTCACTTGCTGATTGGATTTCTGCTTGGCAGCTGATAGGCTCGATTAAGAGATCGCTCATGATGTCTGAGGGCGGAGTCATTAAAACCTCGATAGGTTGATTGGCAGGAGGCAGCGTGGTGTCCAGGTCGGCCAGTGGAGGGTCGCTCTGGAGATAAGGGGGGAAAGTATTTGAATATTAAGATACATTTATTTATCCCAAACACATGCACAGGCACACTCATGCAGGTAGGGAAATTTAACCTCTGCTTTGAACCCATTTGGTGCAGGACACACAGAGCAGTAGGCAACCATGTACGGCGCCCGGGGAGCAGATGTTAGGGGAGTAAGGTGCCTTGCTCAGGGGCACTAGACAGGGCAGGGAGAATCCTCTTGGATTTTTGGACAGATCAATCCAGGTTTGTCTTTTTGTTGTTTCTCCGTGGAGTCGAACCATAGACCTTTTCTGCCCATAGTCCAAGTTTCTGCCACTAGTCCACCGCCTCTCCAGATATATATGGCTGAAACCATAACTCATCTGTCAGTTCTATCTTGGTTAATCAATTAATAAAATTACATTTCAGGAGATGGTCAAAAATTTAAAGCTATAGCGATTTCCTTGAGCCGAAGCATTATCTGATTAAACCTGAATAAGGTCATTCTTAGAATAAGCAACTATCAAATTAAGACGTGTGGAATATTCTGACCTTAGTTGCATTATGCAGACATGTTTACATCTTATCACTTATCATATTGGAGTTTTCACAGCATTTAGCTACATGTACAAACTCCTTGTGATTAGACGGGGCTTTAATGGATTTCTGACGGTTTTAAGTTTTAATGGAGATGAAGATTTAAACAAGTTCTTTAAGTAGTGTGAGCAACGCTGGAAACCATATGTTGTGAAAGGGGCTGCTTGTTTCACGTCACCACGAGCTGAAGCAACATCCTTGACTTCAGCGAGAAGCTCTGTTACATGTCAAATCCAGAAATGCTGACCGGCGTTTTCCGTGCAGGAATGAGTCCAGCTCGCAAAAAATCAAAGACAGCAACTTTGAGGCCTTTCCTCTGAACCTTGACTGGGTGAAAACATCCGGGCACTGACCATGTGACCACAGCTGACTCACATGACAGGAGGCAGCCTGAGCCAACTGTTAACTCTCATTCAAAAAGGTATCTGCTTTTTCAACTCGGTGTTTTACATGAAGTCACAGAAACACTTCCATGATAATGTGGGCTCTCTCAGTCAAACCTCACAGATCGCTGACATCAGACCACTGTTTACTTTACACTCTATATGCATGGCCTGCACACACACATGCTGAGGACTTTGGTTTTGGGACTCGATTTTGTTTTTTTAGAAGATTTGGGGGGATTTTTTGCACAGACAACACCAACTACTCATTTACTCTATTCAAAATGAGAATTATTGTATATAGATTAAACTATATAATGGCAATCACACCTATCCTTACATCTTGGACTTAAAGACGCAACTGCAAATAACCAACAATCTCAAATCACAAAGAGCATGAAATCCTCACATTTGACAGATGTGAACAAACAGTGCTTTTACATGACATAGACTCCATCTATTAGACTTACGCTAATGTTGGATTAAAGGCTGTGGCTAAAAATAATTATATTTAATCATTTCCATTCTGAATTGCTAAATATGCCCATCTTGACATCTTCAAATGGGACTCACATATAATCTGATAACATTTTGCAGTTTCGCTACTTTTCCTTGAATGTCTCAAATTATTTGCCACATCGCAAAGTTCTTGTAAGATACAATAGAAAAAACTAATATTGGACTTCTAATAATTCGGTGATAAAATGAATTCCAGCTTATACTTTGTCGTTAAAACAAAAGAAAGAATCGTCTTATCATCGCAGCACTAAGACCAGCTGACTGATTATCAAAATAGAGGTTGACTAGTTATCTGTCGATCATCTAATCAACGAATCGAGTAATCGTTTCATCACTCGATAGTCATGTGGTGTCCTGACGGACCTGATCACATCACAACCAGACTTCTTCGCAGAGAAACTCAGAAACGGGTCAGTTCCAAAGCTCCGTGTCGCTGGGCTTCTCTAAGTTGCAGTAATAACTAGAAGTGACATTACAGCTGCACTTGTCCACATTATTGTTCTTAGTGAATTATATGCAGTAAAAACAGCCAAACTCAAGGGAAACTTGCTGAAAGTGTCTCATTAGCATTCTCGGTTAGCTAACTTAGTACCATTGACAGCAAATGTCACTTAGCCAAAACGAGAGGCCGGGGATCGAACGCTCTGACATACCGGACTGAGGAAGAGGTCCTCCCCTTCCTCTTCATCGCTGTCTCGGCCTCCGAGGTCTTCGGGGTCCAGCACATCTTGGTCCTCGGAGTCGGGGAACGGAGGAGGACTGCGCTCCGAGCTGGTCGCCATCTTCTATCTTTCTTTTTTCTCCACAAACACAAGGGGAGGTAACGTCAGCGGCTCACAGGGGCTGTAGCGCGGAGGCTAACAGGCTGCTGCTACACACCCGGGCTGGAGCTTCACCTCCACACACTGACAACAGGGGCAGGCTGCAGGAGAGCGGAGGCTTCGGGACTGGAAGGGACACTCCACCGCTGGCTTCTTACTTCCTGGTCCTCCTGGTCCTCCTCCTCTTCCTCCTTCTTCTTCTTCTTCTCGTCAGGCTAGCTTCAGTCGGCGTTAGCTACCCGGGCAGCGGCAGCAGTCATGGGACCGACGAGGTGTGGACCGGGAGAGGGGTTCAGCTCAAGTTAGCTCATGTGCACACAAACAACTCCGTGCCCATATTAGACACATCCGACCTTGAAGGGGGGGATGTCTGGTCACATGCGGTCCGGGGATGCGGAGGCTCGGCGGCCGCTGCTGCTCGGCGGAAGAAGTCACCTGGAGCCGGACGAGCTGGACTCAGACGAAGGTAGAAAAGTGTGGCACTCCATCACTTCCGCATTCACATCGGATCACACCAGTGAATCAGTTCTCTGGGTGCAAGCCCTGATGTCATGTTTTAATTCAAGCACCAAAGTAACATATGTACATATCAACGGTCGTGTCTGACACATCATTACATGATTGTTTACTTAAGAATTGCACCTGAACATATGTTAACTTTTCTGGAGTTTTTTCCATTTCATGTCGCCTCAATATTTAGCTGATCAGTAGGAAACTTATCTGCAATTATTTTCACAACTTAATAATCATTGCAGTTATTTCAATACGAAAATAATCCTAAATATAAGGCTGACTAAAATAGGTGTTTACATAGCACATTTCAAAACGGCCATTCCTAACTGCTTTACAAATAAGGACAAATAAAGAAAACATTCGAAGTTTGAGACAACAAACGAAATTTAAACATCATTTAAAAGCAAGAAAGGTGAAAAATAGAAACTGTTATAACTAGAGTAGCAAACAGTAGAGCTCAATTCTCTGCCAAGATCCAACAGTCGTATTTTGTTGTTGTTGTTGTTGTTTAATCAATATCCAGGAATTATTCTCTGAGAAATCATTAACAATGTTGAAAACACAGTGTCTTGCAGATTGCATCTGCTGCACCCTGACGTTTTATTGATTCTCCCCTGACACGAAAAAAATAATCGTTTCTGCCAGTTTTCGTTATCAGCAACCGTTGACCTTTTATCTATAGCTCCATATGCAGCACCAAAGGGAAACTCCTATGCAACTGTTGAGTGTGTGATATACCTCAAGCTTCCATTTCTCCTTACCATGTGTGTGTGTGTGTGTGTGTGTATGCTTTGTTGCATCACAGGTGAAATCATCTTTGACAGAAGCAGGCCAGACTTGAAACATGAAGCCGGGGGAAGTGCAGAGAGAAAATTAACATTTGAAGAAGCAATGGAGGAATCCGGTAAACTAACAATGGTTCTCTCTTCTACTATTGTCTGGGAATTATAATTTTCTCTTAAACATGCGTGGTAAAATAATATTTGAGGTGAAAAGTCAACAGAGGGTGTTGTTGGATCTCTCTGTCAAACACATACATGGTCTCAATTACATGTCTCTGTCATCAGGGTTTGATAGAGACATTTTGGGAACTACATTACATTACATTACTTTAGGTTAAGGTTGCCCCATGGGCATGCATGCTGTAGTGTCCTTGGCAAGATACTGAACCCCTAAATGGCCCCTCATAAATGTTGAGTGTACAGATTGTAAGTCGCTGTGGACAAAAGCGTCAGCCACATGACATGTAATGTTATGTTGGGAATTGTCGCCATTTTTACAAAATATATATTGATTGATTGACCTATGAAAGACTTTAGACCAATATTTCTGTAGATTTAGCTGTATCTTTAAATTGGTGCATCCAGACATATTTGTTCAGCAGTATAAATGTGTAGTGTTCTACTTTGGTGCATAATAATTATTTGTTTGTTTGTTTGTTGACTTCTCTCCATTCAATGTACTCCTTTGCCTCTCAGGTTTTGGTTTGTTTCACTGGCTGCTGTTGGTGGTTTGTGGTTGGGCCAACGCCAGCGACGCGGTGGAGATTCTCTGCGTGTCTTTCCTCCTGCCCACGGCACGCTGTGATCTGCAGCTGACCTCCTCAGACATGGGCCTGCTGACTGCCAGCATTTTCCTGGGTGAATCTCAGTCACATTAGATCACTTATCGAACCTGAACTGGTTCACCTGTTGCTGCAGTAACTGAAAACCCAGGGCACCAGTGGACTGTGTCATTTTTCCTCGAGTTCCTTTGAATATGTTCTCCACCAAAATGTAGTTGTTTCCATGTCATTAAAATGTAATTTAAATCTCAGTGGGACACAAAAAGATTAAAAACTGGTTATTTTTCCAAATCTGAACTTATTAAAGCTAACACGTTGGTCAGTAAAATTGGTATCTGTGTCACGTAATACTTGTTGGAAATGCAAAAAACATGAAAAATGTTTTTAACCATCTAAAACAAGAACTGTAGTAAACAGCTAAAGCAAAATCTGACTGAAACAACCAATAACAGCTAAAATGTAACTGAACAGACACAGTTTTATAAAATAAAAAGAGAAAACTATAATATTGAGCTTCCAAAAAATGTAAAGTGTCATGAGAATTATTCAGTCAGTCAGAACATATATTTTATATTTTTGGACATAACACTTCAAGCATCCGAAAAATAAGAATAATTTAAATCAATAATAACTTTTCATGGTATTTAAGAAAATATTTGGCATAAACACTGAAAGTTAGCTTATTTTTAAGAAAAAATATTATATAACCGTCTCGTTATGCTAATATTGAATCCCATTTTCCAGGAATGATGGTGGGTGGCTACATGTGGGGGTACTTGGCTGACCAGAGGGGGCGTCGCCGGGTCTTGGTTGTATCCCTGACAGTTAATGGGGTGTTTGGAGGTCTGGCCTGTGTGGCCCCGTGGTTCTGGCTCCTGCTGCTGCTGCGGATCATCAGTGGCGTAGGGTGAGTGTGTGACTTTTATTTTATGTATGTGTTTGTGTGTGTGTGTGTGTGGGTGTGTGTGTTTTCAATCAATTGACTTGTGGTGTCTATTATTCCTTCAGTAAATCAAACAAATAAACTACAATGACACTCAGCACAGCACATACCTCTGCATGGCCCAACAGTCCCTTTAAATTCAATCAAGCTGCACTAAATTACACTCACTCATATCAGTTCAATAAATTTGTCAAATTTCTCTTCATAAAGATCCATGATTTATTCCCTTGAAAATTTGCAATGTTAAAGCAAGTGGAAAATAAAATTCCTGGATCTGCCCCTGGATCCGGATCTGCTCTATAATGTACTGGGCTCCTCCCTGACCCATACCACATCCTTTCACCAAGTTTCATGGAAATCTATTCAGTTGTTTTTGTGTAATGTTGCTTACAAACAAAACAAGAAAAACAAAAAAACAGACGGGGGAAAAAGTAACCTCCTTGGTGTGGAAATACGCAGCTAGTGCCAGCATTAGACCAACAGGTGTTACTTTTTGAAATGTACCTCCAAAATGACCTGTTTAGGCAAACTAAAGTAACTTAATGAAACTTAATGGTAACTTTTGACTTCTTCTCTTCTGTAGGGTGGGCGGGTCAATCCCTGTTATCTTCTCGTACTTCTCAGAGTTCATGCCCCGGCGGCGGAGAGGAGCAATGATCAGCAGTCTGGCCACTTTCTGGATGGCAGGAAACATCCTGGCTGCAGGTGGGAAGAGATATGTCCTTTAATAAAAGTCCCATGCAACAAGAGCTGACACCAACTATAGAAAGCGGTCACATGTTTTAACTTTTGATGTTGTTGAGACAAACAGAAGTTCTTCTCAGTAAGTGTTAAAGGCATCCTGTCATTTAGCATCAACACATCACCAGATCATGTTCCATTGTATTCTAATAGCTTCTAATATTGATTTACAAAGGCATTGATCCTAGTTCTGATGAGTCCTAATGTAGCACCTCAATATTTTAACCTAGATATAAAATAAATCACTGGCTTGTTAGGGGACGTGTATGTTCTGGGATTTTCTCATACTAATTAATCATCTGCACAATAATCGAAAAGAGATTAAGGATATAGTCAGTGTTGGTTTAACTCTTTAATTAAGTTGAGCCTTAATATTCTGTCTCTACAAATGGATCTATAAAGTGAAATTTCACTTTATGGCTAAACCCAGTGACAGCATCACTTGAGGGGGGGACGCCACGCCAGAGTAACATCATCATGCACATCTGAGAGGGAAATGAGGAAGAGAGGGAACATGTAACAGCTGGGCACTATTGGCCTAAGACACAAACAATTCCATTGACTGAGAGTTTTTGTCTGCAGGTCTGGCCTGGCTGGTGATTCCCAGTACCTGGGCCCATTTTTCTCTGGGGACAATGGACTTCCAGAGCTGGAGACTGTTTGTGCTGCTTTGCTCCATTCCCAGTCTCACCTCAGCCCTAGTATTCAGGCAGGTCATGCCAGAAAGCCCTAAGTTCCTCATGGAGGTATGTACCTAAAGACCGGTTGAACGTTTGTGTCACCATGATCTTTCTGTCCTGATGTATTACATATTTTTACCCCCTTCTCCTCCAGGCTGGTCGAGAGAAAGAAGCAATCCATGTTTTCAGATTGATGTTTAAGCTGAACATGAGGGGAAAAGGAAAATCTTTCCCGGTACGGAATAATTACTGCTCCTTTGGTCCTAAATGTCTTTATTGTCATTGGTGTGTCTACAAATATAACTTGGCTTTGTTTTATTTAAACACTGATAAAGCACAGAAGTGCAGTGTTATTGGTACAAAGACAGACCAATACAATTTATCATGTGAATGACAAAAGACACAACTGATATAGATTAAAAGGTTGAATTATTGTTTTACAAAAACAGTGACCCTAACCCTAAACCTCTCGTTTACTGCTCCTCTAATATTGTATACTACTGAAAGGTTAATGACTCTAATGTAGATCTTCTTCTGCAGGAATTTGGTTTGTGTTTAAGCTCCAGGCACAGAGAGGTGGAGGAGACCAGAGCTCGGGGTTCATATCGAGAGCGACTCTCATTTATTTTGAAAAAGGTAACGTCACTCGCTCGGACAAAGCCAGGATTAGACATCATAAGAGATGTTTGTCTTCAGAAACACACCTTTCCCCCCTAATGTTACCTGGAGCCTTATCTTGTTTGACTAGTACTTAATCTTGTGGTTATTTATGGTACCTGAAGCAACAGGACCGGATCAACATGCTGTGGGGCAGAATATGAGCTCTGGACCCCAATTGCCCTTCCTGTGCAGAGTGTATAGTTTCTCTATGCTGTTACGTTTCAAAAATGAACTTAATGTTCTGTCCTCCTTCTCCAACTTCTGTCCCGACTTTAGTTTGTGATGTTGTAATTATCTCACATGTATTTATGAATAAGCACACTGTAACATAACACCTCAACTGAGATGGAAAATGTGTTTAATCAGTTTTGGACAAATAAGACCAGGCCTCAAGATTAGGTTGAGAAACAGGAATCACCTTTTTCCAGCTATTCACCTGCACCAATGTCATTACATATTTTAATTCCGTGGAACAAAATCACCCTGTGTTGGCTTCAGTGGGACCGGCACATGAGCCCAGTGTTCCCCACAAAATGTAATAAGTCTTTGGTGGTAGAGTGGGTCCAAGTCATTCGTTCTCATGTGCAACAGAGCCAGAGTGTCATGCACACAGACTAGAGAGTGAAACTGAATTTTTCTGCACTGAATGCCACTCACGAGTTCACACAAGGCTGCAGCTGAAACTGAGTTTGTGCCATTTGCCTGGAAGGTAAACATTTTATGGACAATAGGGAGAGACTGAGGAAATATAGCGCTGCAGGAAACTGTACAAGGACTCAATAGAGCAGAACACTAACTTAGAGAACTTTTATGTTACAATGGGAACTGTACATTTTTGGGGTTCATTATGAAACTTCTGATCCGAACCCCTAATCCGATCTGTGACTAAAAACTGATCCGATCCAACTGTTTTGTGATAGCATCCCTATAGATAAGTGCTGATTAATTATCTCTTTATTTCTCAGTGTCATTTGATATCATTTCTGTGGTTTAACCTGCAGGCCCTGTCGCCCATTAAACAAATGTTTAATGGCTCCCTCAAATCAAGGAGCATCACTCTGCTCATCATCTTCTACTGCATCGCCTTTGGGTGAGAAATCCCATCTTCCTCTCCACATATTTACTCATCTGCATCTGCAGGGAAGTGAAGCAAGATCTCTTTCATACCTCTGTTGTCAGGTTCAGGAAAACATGACAAATGCAAGATCAGGACTTTTTATCTAATCCATTTCAACACTTCAGACCACAGCTTTGCACGTTAAACTGTTAAACCTAAATATCCTGTATTTAACTGCTAAAATGTTCAAACAGATGATGTTCTCCATCAACTTACCAATAAGACTTTGTATCAAAGGACAGTCAACAGTTAGCACATGTTTGAGACTTGTATAAGGATAGATATATTAAAACCCCAAAACTATTAAACTAATACATTCTGCTTTTGCAGTTACTATGGGCTGTGGATGTGGTTCCCAGAGTTGTTTGCGAGAATTGAGGATGGCGGTTCGCCTTGTGCCAACATGTCCCTCTCATCTCCTCTTCACAACCAAAGCTGCTACCCGGTCAAGACAGCGGGTGAGTTTCTGGGATAACAAAGACTTTCTGCAGGTTTCACTGCAGTCAGCTCTCCACCTTCTTCCTCCAGTCAGTGACCAGAGGGCTGAAGATGAAGCTCAATATTATACAGGAATTCTGGTATTTTTCAACCTGGGCCGTGAAATGTGGGTGTGTAAATAAATGGTTCTTATAAAAGCACATGACAGCAGTCCACGAAATGTCCTCTAAAAGTTCATTTTTTCACTAATAAAAGGCGCAGATTGTTATTCTGGGTCTTTGCTCAAAGTCTGACAACATTGCACATGCCTTGCTCAATGAGCGGGGCCAAGCTGTAGATGCAACAGGGATTGAGATTAAAATATGGTTTGATGGCCTTTTCTTTATTTCACCCTCACCTTCTGTCCTGTATCTGTTTGTCACCTGACAGTGTATATGGAGGGCTTTATCATCGCTGCATCAAACCTGCCTGGCAACATCTTCACCATCCTAGTGATGGACAGCACTGGAGGAAAGTCACTGCTGTGTGAGTCTATTGTTCATTTTCCTAGTTTCATTCTTTTCATTTTGTGTTACGTTTCCTGTCTGAGGGTTTTACATCCACTCTCAGTGTCAGATTATTAAGTTCAGCCTTCACACGCTGCAAAAAACCACAAGACTATAACAAGATTTTTCAAATGGTGAGTCAATATTTTTTCTGAAACCTTAGTTGTTTTGTTAGGATCAGGCAGAGTGTTTCATATATTTACTGTCCCCATCTAGATTCAGTCAAAGAAAAGAGTCATAAACAATCTGCTTGCATATTTTCACCCCAGACTGTTTTTTATTGGTTGGCTCGTTTGTTTGTGACCAAGATAAATACACCCCCCCCCCACCCTCCTAAAACTCTGTACTGTGATGAATTGGTTGATACTGTGCAGCATCAAGTCAAGTCTCCAATAGCAGAAGGCAGGTGGGGGTTGTAAAATAAGGAGAACTGTTAGTAATTTCTGGCCGTACAGATAACAGATGCTAACATCCACTGTTGACACACTACATGCGTTAAAAAAAATGCAGCCACCCACAGATATTACAATTTAAAGCAAAAATTATTAACAATTTTGCAGTGTGCAAACATCAACTTGGTTACAGTCAATGAAGTTCTATCAGAGACGGCCGCTCAGACACTGCATGTTGTTACAGCATGAACACACGGACAATTGCCACTAGGTCCCACTGATACACTGGGAATGCTAACGCTGGATGCCTGATTTTAAATCCCTCCCTTCTTTGCTGTGTCTCCAGGCTGCAGCTTGGTGGTGTCCAGTCTGAGCGTCTTCCTCATCTACGTGGTCCAAACCAAAGTCCAGAGTCTGATCCTCTCCTGTGTCTTCAGTGGCGTGTCCGTCATAGCCTGGAACGCCCTCGACGTGGTGGGAACAGAGCTCTACCCGACACAGCTACGGTAACTCGTCTTAAAACTCGACTTTAGTTCAACAAGAAAGTAGCTTTCAGTTGACCTGTGCAGATCTTGATCATAAATAAGAACAAAAAGATGTATGGCTGACAAACAAGGATGTATTTCACAACTTCAAAAAATAAAAATCCTTTGTAAATGTTTAATGCGGAGATTAGATTTGTTTAACTTGTATGTTAGACTTGAGGATTTCACACAGGTTTTGGTGAGTAACTATGATGAATTTAGAAGTTTTGTGGGTTTCTTTACCCACCAAGAGATTCGGGGGATGTGAAGATAAATCTAAGGTCTCAGATTGAACTCTCAGCTCTTCAGGCCGCCAGAAATCATTATTAAAATCTGAGTCTAAAATACCGGGAAGCATTGTTAAAGGTCACATTGGAGAATAGTCAGTTAAATGTCACATGAGATACTTCTATACAGAACTACTGGGTCTTACTGGTATTTTGTCATGCTTGTATCTCTGATCTAAGTTTTTTTTATTTTCTTTCCTTTATTTTAAGAATAGACAAACACAAACCAAGGCCCAAGGTCTCAGTTAAATAAAAGTAAATTGCACCAAATTTTACTTTCACATTTATACATAATCATTTTTTTCCCCATCGAGATCCATGAATTATTTTGTAGGAAAACAGTGACAATTTCAAAAAATAAACAACGTCCTATCTCGCAATTTTAAAGAAAGTGAAATAATAAATCCTGGATCCACCCCTGATCGGGAACCCACACCAAAATGTAATGGGTTCTTTCTTGTCACAACCTTTTACCAAGTTTGGTTGAAATCTGGTCTCCTGTCTAATTGTAATCCTGCTTTACAGTTTTGTATAGAATATCAAGTTGTGCTCATCTTGCGGTTGATTAAATACAGCACAGATTCTCACAAGTTGCCATCTCCTGTGTGTTAATCTCTCTCAGGTCCTCGGCTCTCGGCTTCTTCACAGGGGCGGCCCGCGTGGCAGCGATCATGGGTAATATGGTCTTTGGGACATTTGTTGACACGAACTGTGCCGTGCCGGTGCTGCTGGTCTCTGCTCTGCTGCTGACTGGAGGACTGGTGGCTCTGCTGCTGCCACAAACCAAACAGACTGAGCTCACCTGAGGCCGACATTTTATATCAACAAGCGATCATAAGAAAGGGGACTGGGGGATTAATGATGTGCACTTTGTCACCTCTCTTTGCCTTTTTAAGCTTTTTAGGTGCCTTATCTAGAATACCACGAAAAAGCAGCAGCAGGCGCTCTTGAGTGAGAAGGACAAGAAAGGCAGTTGTATTACAATCTACATTGTAACATTGTAAGAATGATAATCCTAACCAGATGGGAACTCTCAGGAATACTTGAATGAAAGAAAAAATGTCCCCCAATGTTTTTGCAACCTTGACATGAAAAGTTTCTTCAAGGATGTTTCAGAATTTTTGTGGTGCGTTTGAGGATTTGGTTGATCAATGGTTTTAGGTGCAATCTTAGATTCCTAGATGTGTCTGAAATGTCTTTAAAAAAAGAAACATTCCACATCTTCCAGGCTCACTGACCTGCACATTCATTCTAATACAGAGGTGTCACTCTTCCCTGAACACAGTGGACCAAACTGTTAATCATTTAGCAATAAACCAAAGATTGCAAGTTCCAGGACCAAAATAAGTACAAATGAGCCTGCGTGGTCTTGTTGACAATCATCTCAAAGTTCACTGTTTTAAATTACTACTGAAGCTTAATTAAATAAACCTACTTTCATTTCAGCAGCGTCTTGGTGTCGTTTTATCTGTACACGTTCTGTCAAACAGCTGAGCCAATCCCAGCTGACACTGGGCTAGAGGCGGGGTAAAACCTGGGAATGCTGCAAGAATATCACAGGAACAATGTTACCCTCCCATCAGTGTATGATGGTGGCGTGCTTTAAATTAAGAACAACATGCATCTCAAAATCAGTTTAAACTATGTGTTAATGTGGATGTCTGCTCTTTTCAATAAGCTCCTCTTGTCGCTCTCTTTATGAGGATGTCTATTCTCAGTAAACAATGCCAAAGAAATGTAAGCTGTATCTGAGCCTTTAGGACAAATCCATATACAAACTGTAAATAGACCTCATATGTACATAGGCTGGTATGGTATACAGAATGAATATAAGTATATATATTTATGTGTGTGTGTGATTATAATTCTATAAGTCTCCTTGATACTGATAATATGCAAAAGGGCACTACAGATATGTTGAATGCATCGCTAGACAAAAAAGGGTTCGCAGGACACAGTGAGAACAGTGAACATGACAGGATTTTTTTCATAAGTATTTCTTGAAGTGTCCACAGGTAAATAATCCTTTTGTTAAATATCAGTCCTCAAGTAAATTAATATGTTTGTATTTCTCCTCTACGGGCAGTAACAAACATAAAGATAAATACCAGCCTACACTGCACCCTTGGATTCTTCCTATTTGTATATCCACTTTGTTTTATGAATAAATATGCTTTTCCTTGAGGATGGCTAAGATAATCAAACATAAGTTCTGGTGATTTCCATTCATAATATATAGAAGAAAATATATATGTTGAATGATGATAAGTCAAAAATGTGTACACCATGTCTGTGTAGATACACAGCTTTAATGAGCTGTTACTATGGAGACTGAAAGCAAATTTGAAACAAAAGTATTACAAAATATTCATAGTCATACAGTATATGGGTTTGCACTCAGGTTTAATGACAAAATGGTTTGATTAATGCTATGTGAGTCCTGTGACTTTTAGAACGGTGACATGACAACCATGAATAACAGTTTGTATTAGTATTTGAAATGAATTCTAATTTAAATACAAACAGATCCAGAGCAACATTTAACAGGTTTTGGTAAAAAACTGTCAACAAATAGTGCTCAAACATGGGAGAGGGGAACTCTGATTTGTTTTAAATAAAATGATTTATAAACTATAAATTATTTAGGAATTATCTATTTTACAGCTGAAAATTCGATTGAAACAATGTTTTTGAGATTTCTTTTTATCTCTTGTCGTTAAAGTTGCAGTGTGAATACTTTAGTGACATAAAGTGGTGAAGATGCATTTTGCAGTTGAACACCCCTCACCTCATCCTACCGCTCCAAACATGAAGGAGAACCTGTGGTTGTCACAGAAACTCAAAGGGTGTTTAGTTTGTCAAGTCTATAGGCTACTACAAGAAACCTGGCCCCCCAAAATCGTTTGGAGCAGAAAACGCATCTGAATAAAAACATATCGGTGTGACTGCAGACGACTCGCTCCCGCGATGTTTAAATCATGTCCCCTGTTGACATATAACAGCTCTGGATGAAGCCAGACAGAATGACTAACCAGCATACATCAGTGGTATGTCAGCGATGCACAGAGCTGCATGAAGTCGAACGCCCCTGTACTGTAAAGCGCTCTGAGTGGTCATCAGAGCTAGAAATACATCAATAAATACAGAACATTTACCATTCACCTAATGGTTGCCAAAAGAACTACAATGTGTCCCCAAACAATCACATGACCAGAGCGTCCTCCCTTCGCATCATCCTTTTATGCGCCCAGCATCATCCCGGGTCTGTGCTGTGGGTGTGTGTATGCGCCTTTAAGAGCCGTGTAGCCCGCTGCTCTCTGCACTAAACCTCCATCGCTGCTCTGCGAGAACAAGGCACCGATAAAGAGACAGAACCCTCACGGTGCCACCATGTCCGCCAGCTCCGCTTTCAACGACGACAAGGGAGGCTCGTCCAGCGTCGGGGAGCCGGAGTATGGACACGACCCGGCGAGCGGAGGGATTTTCTCCTCCGACTACAAAAGGTAGGGAGCCACAGTCTGTTTATCAGTCTGTGTGGGGGGTTGTAGAGGGGCGGCTTATGGCGGTGGAGGTGAACATAACGTACACAGGAAGTGTGTGTTGCTGTCAGTGAAGGGCATAACCTACAATTCATGTTAAAACACACTTCACTGAAGTGTGTGTATCAGCAGGCCTGTGATTTAAAGGGACGTCTTATGCGTGCTGGTGGATGTGTCACCGTGATTTGAGCTCGTAGTGTGTGATGCGGGCCTGGTGCTGGAGCTGCATATACACAAATGTGTGTAATATGTCGGTGTGTGGTGAAAGCAGGTGTGTGTTCATAACGTGGGTATTCATGTCATGTTGTTGGAGAGCTGAGGTGTGAGAGGCCGAGAGGAGCCCAGGCCTCAGCTGCAGCTTTTCAGCACCAACCCTGCTGGACAGCGGCAGCAGCTCCGCGCCTGGGACCTCCACACTGACTCCTTCACACTGACTCCTCCACACTGAATCCTCCACACTGACTTCTTCACACTGACTCCTTCACACTGACTTCTTCACACTGACTCATCCACACTGACTACATCACACTGACTCCTCCACACTGACTCCTTCACACTGACTCCTCCACACTGACTCCTTCACACTGACTCCTCCACACTGACTCCTTCACACTGACTCCTCCACACTGACTCCTTCACACTGACTCCTCCACACTGACTCCTCCACACTGACTCCTCCACTGACTCCATCTCACTGGCTCCTCCACACTGACTTCTTCACACTGACTTCTTCACACTGACTCATCCACACTGACTACATCACACTGACTCCTCCACACTGACTCCTTCACACTGACTCCTCCACACTGACTCCCTCACACTGGCTCCTCCATACTGACTCCTCCACACTGACTCCTCCACACTGACTCCTTCACACTGACTCCTCCACACTGACTCCTCCACACTGACTCCTTCACACTGACTCCTCCACACTGACTCCATCGCACTGACTCCTCCACACTGGCTCCTCCACACTGACTCCTCCACACTGAGTCCTCCACACTAACTCCTCCACACTGACTCCTCCACACTGACTCCTCCACACTGACTCCATTCCACTGACTCCATCACACTGACTCCATCACACTGACTCCATTCCACTGACTCCTCCACACTGACATACTTGCTCCTCCACACTGACTCCATCACACTGACTCCATCACACTAACTCCTCCACACTGACTCCTCCACACTGACTCCTCCACACTGACTCCTCCACATTGACTCCATTCCACTGACTCCTCCACACCGACTCCATCAAACTGACTCCTCCACACTGACTCCATCACCCTGACTCCATCACACTGACTCTACCCCACTCACTCCTCCACACTGATCCATCACACTGACTCCATCACACTGACTCCTTCACACTGACTCTACCCCACTCGCTCCTCCAGACTGACTCCATCACACTGACTCCTTCACACTGACTCTACCCCACTCGCTCCTCCACACTGACTCCATCACACTGACTCTACCCCACTCGCTCCTCCACACTGACTCCATCACACTGACTCCTTCACACTGACTCTACCCCACTCGCTCCTCCACACTGACTCCATCACACTGACTCCATCACACTGACTCCTTCACACTGACTCTACCCCACTCGCTCCTCCACACTGACTCCATCACACTGACACCTCCTCACTGACTCCAGCACACTAACCGACCTGCCTGCCTGGGTGCACCCTTTCCAAGCTCTCACACTCATACACAGCTGAAGCAGGGACGATATCCAGAATTTAGAAAAAAAAAAATTGGTTTCTTGAATTTGTCGGTCAGTGCACGTTCATTTGATTTAGGGGGCTGGTGAGAGGGGGTGGGATGTATCGGTGGCATATTTTCAAAGTTTAATCTTTACTTGCTAGCTTTTCCAGGATTACTAGCCCTAGCTTCAGACCTAGTTTGGTGTTTGGCTTTTTTTCAATTTACGTTATTTATTGACTATCCAGGTTATTTTTGTTACACATATGTATATCGCCTCTCTGATAGACCGAGTAAATCTTTCTCCAAAAGCAAAGCTAGTGATGGTCTTCGGAATAAGTTACTGTGAAGAAAAACAATGTTTCTTTGGCTAATATTTATTGATATAATTATCTTTCATTCTTAGTCAGAAAGAACGACACATTCATGCAACCTGTTTTAACGGCCTGGGCCAAAGGTATAGTTGAAATCAGTGATTTCATTCAGATTGCTATGTGGTGATAATAGTTATAATATATGACTCAAAAGTTGGATGAAATTGAGGTTGAGATGAGAGAAAAGGAAATAACTTTAATATGAATAATCATAACCAACATAAAAATTATTTCAAAACACATCTACAAGGTATCTCCTGGTTTAATCACATAATATAAGAACAAAAATTTTATAGATCAAATGAAAATAAAATAAAACAAAACATTACAAAATGAATGAAAATGTTCCTTAATATGAGATCTAGATTAAAAGTAAATCAAATTAAAAGGTGAATCCAGACCCCAAGGCCTGAGAAATATCACATTTTAAAATGTGACTACAAGAGAGATTAAAAGAGGATAAAGCGTTGGCCAGAACTCAGCTGGTCTGTGGAATGGTGAGTCCGGCCTCCGCTGAGGACCTCAGGTTATGACAGGGCACATACTGTGTCAAAAGATCTGAAATGTACTTAGTTGCAAGTCCTGAGCGGAGCTTAAAAGTCAACAATAAAATATTAAACAAACTCTGAAAATTTACAGCGTTCCAACTGAGAGAAGCTAAAATCAGAGCAATGTGCTCTATGTTCTAAGAGGCAGGTATTTCAGTGTATCTTAGACATTTTTTAAGCTGATTTTTAGATTGTCCATGATTATCTTTATTGTGTACAACTACTCTGCCTGCTATTATGTTTACTCTGTGGGACTTGAATATCATGCTATTTGGAAATTGTCAGATATAGTAATACAGTAATGTTGTTCAGTTTGCTTTGTATCAGTTGCATATGTTTGATCAGGCCTCTGCTAGGGTTTACATAGGCTTTTGTTGCTGAAGATATTTTCCACATCACATTAAGAAAGAAACCAATCACACACAAACACACACACACACACACACACACATACACATACACACACACACACACACCTACACACACCTACACACACACACACACACACACAGACAGAGAGAGAGAGAGAGAGAGGGTCCTGAGAGAGGACTGATGATAACAAGCTTCACTATTTACCACCATTGCATCACTGTACTTTTACCAGCAGAGGGAGCTGAGTATTTACAGTAGGCAGCTTTGTGGAAGTGAACTGTGACCTCTGGGACCTGGTACCAGAGGTGTTTGCCTTGAGGCTGTTTGGCAAACATAAAAAACTAAACACGATTCAGCGTGAGCGATGAGTTCAAGCTCAGGCTGAAGATGTACAGACGTGTGTTTGTAGAAGTAGATGTCTCCTCCACTGAAGGCAGTTTAACCAGTCAGTCTGCAAACATGGGGATGAAAGCGCTAGCTCAACCTTGGCTGTCGTCTCCTTGGAAACACGGCCGGTGTGAAAAATAGTCTCAAACTCTATTGTTGTATTTGCTCTGTGTGTTAGTACCCAGAGCAAAAATACACACCACTTTCCTGCACTCATCCTTCAGCCGGAAATGACTATTGTAGGTTGAACAGCGCTGGTGATCGATGCTTCTGTCTGGTCCGGAGATTTAATCCTGATGTGTGGCAGTTTTATATTGTTCTGCATCTCACTTATCAATGTCAAATTCTGTATGAATTTATGTGTTACATGTTGATAGTTCTCAGCTTCTGTTTCTGTGGGATCTGTGGCTTTATTTGGTCGGTTTGGGAAGTTGCTTTGATGTTAATGTGAACTTTACATTTATATTAATAACAACACATTACCTTTTTGGCTTGTTTCTGTTCTCAGAAGTATAAGACACTCCGGAAGGTATTTTATTTTCTCTATTTTCCTGCAGTCTGACCTATGTGGACACCTTTTAAACATGACGAGCAGGTGAAAGCAAAACATGCACTTAGAGGATCAATACTCTGATGGATGACACCGCGCTGATGTCATCCTCTCTCACCAAATAGAGATTTAACAGGAGTGACATTATCAGATTGACTTAATGTCGTGATGGAAATGTTTACGTCTGCCAAGAAGTTTATGTTTTCATCCAAGCAAGCAAAAATATACCTGCAAAAGAGGCAGGTCACTTTTAATCTCCACCAAGGAGGTTATGTGGTCGTCTTTGTTTTTAATAGCAGGGTAACGAAAAAGCTACTCAACCGATTCTCATGAAATTGTCTAGAGGTGTGGCATATGACACACAGAAGAATTGTCATTGTTGCAAGCTTTAACATTGGGAGATTGGGGCGTTTACCAAAATGTTCCTTGATTTCTAGAAGAAAATCATGGATCTTGATTAAAAACGCCAGGCATGGTTAGGGGAGAGTGCTCAATTCGATGCAGATCTAATCTTTCATCATAACTTCGTTTTTGAGACAGCTAAAATCATATCTATGTCAACATATCCTAACTGAGTTGCTACAGATCACAAGGACAGCGTGTGTATGTGTACTGAGGTCCAGGACAGTTATTTTGGTTTGAGCCTAACAGAAATGAGTGGGACAGGGAGAGAGGGAGAGAGGGAAAGAGGGAGTGAGAGAGACGTCCTCATCACGACACTGCCAAGAAAGCTGAGTCATGTAAGATGAGAAAAAAGAAGGCAGGCCGCTGAATGTTAAAAATGAATATGAGAGGACAATGTTTAAGGCTAATGAGCCAGAGGAGGGAAAAAATATCTATAAACATGTGTCAGGCATCAGCACCGATTTGGAGCCAGGTACAGAAAAGCTGCGTTAGAGTGACACTGAACATGAATGAAAGGGAGCAGGACTTTAACTGGTTAACGAGGAGGCGGAGAAGAGACGACAAGCGGAATTGATGGGGCGATAACGTGGCAAAAGATAGGAGAGGCTGTGTGTCGCTGGCAGACACGTACATGAAGACACAGTGTGTGTACACACCGAGAGGCAGAGAGAGAGAGAGAGAGAGACTGGTGCAGCAACAGGAAGCACATGAGCAGCAGGAGGAGTCGGGAGCGGAGAGGCTTGACGGTGGATATAACTCCACGCCCCTCTCTGCCAAGCATCCATTTACTGAGGAGCTGATGTGTGCTGCTTCACTGGATGCAGTCAGGCTCAGCAGCAACAGAAGGAAAAACCCTTCGGTGCCGTGGCACTCTGGATGTGGATTACAGCACGCAGGAGTCGTCTTATGAGCATTTCTGAAGAGGTTCGTCGCATCATTCTTAGCAGAATCTTCACGGTGGATATTTATACCCTCAGAGGGAAGGTGCATTTCTAAGAGAATCTAAGTGAAGCTGCTGACAGCTGTGTGAAACCTGGCTGGGGAGAATCTGGAGGATTTCACCCTGACAAGCACCAAGGAGTTACACAAGGAAACTGCAGTCCATCCGCTTTATCCACCCAGGATTCTACAGGTTGCTCTCACGCGTTGGGTTCAGACTTAAGTTTCCAACATGACCACCATGCAGAAGCTGCTGCAGCTGCCGGTGAGCGCCGTGAACATGGTGAAGACGGTGCAGAGCCAGGTCCAGGGAGGCCAGGAGGAGGACAAGAGTCCGGTGCTGACCCCCGACGGTGTCCAGCAGACGTGGTACAGCGCCCTGCAGCCTGACGAGCTGCGCCACCTCCGATCTGGAGGCACAGGTGGCGGAGGTGGAGGTGGAGGTGGTGGAAGGGACCAGGATGAGCGAGCAGCACTGGAGGAAGGTGGCGGCAGCAGCAGTTTTCAAAATCAACCTTTGCGGTAGGATGATCCAGGAGAATCCACACCTGTTGTACACAGTTGTATTTATTTGCTCGTACCTGCTGTGTTTCCACAGATAACAGTTACGTCAACTGGACGATGAAATAAAGATTCTGGAATAATAGAATAATTAGAGTAAATTAGCAGATCCTAACCTGGGATTAGGTAGTACCCCACCAAGTCAATAACATGTTTGAAAAAATATATATATATTTATATTTATTTCTTCAACACAAATGTATATTTTACTTTATTCCCATATTTGCTTTTGCATTATTAAAACTATTAAGATAAGATATTGTTATTTAGTAGAATTGCTTGCATATCACGATTGTTGAGTAGATCATACTTCATTCTGAAAGATGATAAATATAAGACCTTATTGTGTACGAATAAAAAGTGTCAGACGTAATGGCTGCAGCTTTGTCTGTTAAAGTGGCAGATATTAACTCAATCAACTAGTTCTTTGATTTATTAAATGCCCACATTTTCCCTCTTGCATGTTGACTTCCTATTCTGTCAAAACCTCATCTTTAAAGACCAGGGACGAGCAGGAAGTCCTCACACCAGTGAAGATTGGCATATTATCATGAGAAATAAGCTGTGGTGCGAGGATGCTACCTTTCATTTGTACTGAAATCATAGGTTGAGCTGTCGTGGGTGCAGATTCTTACTAGCAACTATTGATGGGATAAGACGTCATGAGCAAGAGACACAATGAAAAGTGAATAGAGTAGGATGAGAATGGAGGCGTCGGTCACACAGATGCTGTCACCAGGAGCTGCGTCTCTGCACCCTGCATCAGTAATCAGACCTGCACAATATGCCAGTCATGTAAAGGCTGACCGGAGGAGCAGTGGTCTTTAATTAATTCGACTGCGGACCTTCAAAATGAACATGAGAAGTGAAGCTCTTCAGAAATTGGTTTCTTTCAAGAGACCTTTAAGGTTTTACTGGGTCAAAACAGCTCTGGTTTCTTCCAATTTCACAAGATGAGAGCTGGGCCACAGTTGCTGCTGGTCTAAAGATATATATTTCAAAACAAGAAACTTTAAAAGTCTGTGCTGAAAGAATCAGCTTATGTAAAACAGCCTCACCAGCTGCTCATAAATGCAGGCTGCAACTCCTCAGCCCTCTGATTCATGCAAATGTACTTTCCTATCCCAATAGTTCCATGCAGTTGTGGAGTTGTTGTGCTAGTGGTGAGAAAAATGACTTATCATTGAACACTGGCCTACTTCGAGGAGCGTGCCCCGGCTGGAGAGTGAGTCCTGCTGATCTCGTGGCTTCGCTGCCAGGTAACCTGAGCGTCGGTGGAGTCTGTCGGACCACAGCGGGTTCAATAATTCAGAGCTGTTTGTAAATTCAGCCGTTGTTCAGCAGGTACGGGACAAAATCCAGAGAAATGAGAGAGGCGGTGTTGGTGTTGTGTTACTTTGTGGCCTATGGGCATGAGAGGAGACGTATAAAGTCAGGGGCTGGTTGTTCAGTTGCTCCAGGCTTTACTTCTAAAATAATTCACTGAGATATAGCATTTACAGGTTGTGATCATATGGTGGAACAGATTCAAAACAGACTGTGAAGGGCCCAGGGCTGTGATCTCTCTCCTGGAACTGCTGTGCAGTATTTTGTCTTCTGCACCCTCTGGGTTTAAATGACTAATTCAATGAGTTATGGCAGGTGTGATACTATGCTTCAGCAAAGAAAACCACTAGTATTTAAATTAGTGACGGAAATATTGTCTCACTTTTAAATTATGTGCTACCGTCTCTCTGTCTTAATAATTCATAAAATGAGGTTTAACATATCTGATCTAATTCCACTGTGACACTGCTGGACCGGTCCGAGTGGGATTACAAGCCTGGTTCTCAGCCTGGTTATCCACTGCTACAGCAAATATAACAATGTTTTCATGTTTAGCTTTAATTTGAATTCCTAAAGCCGTGTTTGTCTTCAAACAAGCCACATGAATCCCTTTTGCTCAATTTATTTGGTGATGCTATTCAGGGGGTTCATTAACGCTGTGAAACTAATCAATGCTTTGCTCTTTTAATCTCTTTACTTTTAGATCAAATCATCAAAGGTTTCTGTTCATACTTTGGTTTAATTCATTTTTATCTGTATATTATCTCTAGGCACTTAACATAGCAAGGTTATACCCCAACAGAACTGGTTGGATGAAGACATACTGTATATGTCACAAGCACCATTGTGGACCCTTAACAATACACATGTGAAGCTGATAAGATGAACAGTTTTCAAGATATGCAAACACCTTACAGAAACATACAGAGATTTAGGAATTAAAATTGGCACAGCAACAGATAATAACTTTTTATAACATTATGAATATCAATATGTCAATGTTGTAATCATGAACATGTTAGCATGTTACAAGAACTCTGTGCAGTCTACATACATGTCTCCCATTATTCAAAAGCATAACAAAAACTTGGCAGAGAAATCTATGGATTTTTATTGGATATTTGTCGTCTTTGTTTTGACTTTTGTGTCGCAGGGACCGAACCAAATAAAAGCTCAGGTTTACAAGTTGGGCCACAAAGTCAGTGAACACAGGAGGTTTACAGTCTGTGATAAACAGACGTTGCCTTTCTGAAGTGATTTTCTTCACATTATCGTTTTTTCCTCCTCACTTCTGGGCTCTCTGTGCTTTTGGCAAATATATATATATTTTGTATTTGTTTCGAGACACAGCCACATGTTTGTAACTAAGAAACCAACATCAGTTACCTGTGTCCAAAAATAATCTTCACCAAACAGCGTTTTTATAGATACTGTCAGCTTTAATTTCACTCTAAAGAACTCAGGTCTTGAAGTGTGTGGAAGAGTCAACTGTGGTATTGAGACAATTATCAACACTTTGACACACACACACACACAAACACACTCACTCACTCACACACACACACACACAAACACACACACTAAAGGAAAGGCAGACTCGTGATAAATCATCTATGTTCTGCAGAAGCCACCTCATTACAGACTGCAAGGCCTCCATTCAAACCTGTCACATGATGAAATATATAGTTTAACCCAGCAGCCCCTCAGCTGTATGGAGAAGTGCTGTTCAACTTCTGACCACACCCAGATTCAATACTCAGGAAAGTACTTTGCTATTTTTTTCATTTCATACATATTTATATGTTTATATTATTACACCTTTTTTATTGTACCATAATGACTTTATTCTTATTTTGTTACTTCATTCTCACTAATGGATGATTTTTTTCTCGTAATTTCTCAACTTTATATTATACAATATTTTGACCTTTTTCTTGAAATGTTACTTAATCTCGTGAATATACCTTTTTTCCTGGTAATATCATGTCTTTGTTCTTCTAAATTTATGATGTTTTTTTCTTCAATCTGGACCTTATAGTCTGTTTTACATCTACAAACATTTTCAATCTGCATTTAATATAGTTTTCTGTAATTTGCTTATGACAGTGATGATTCTTGACAGATTCTCAAAATCATAAGAGTAATATCAGGAAGTTAGGATGAATTAATTAGGAAAACCGACTCATGATCGCAGATTCACTGCCCTGTTAGATATGAACATCATAAACTTTGGATGATTCAACTGAATATTTGATGTAACACATTGGGAGAAATTTGGGGATAAAAACTGATTGTTGGACATGAACAATCATAAATGGTTCACAATCCAAAACAAAAGCATTTCCCTCTGTAGGACGTTAGCAAACTTTCACTTCATTATCAGACATCCTGCCAACTAACAAACATATTAAACAACAGAACCTGTTTGTCAGAAGTAATGAGATTATTTCCATTTGCACCCAGTGTCTGATCGACTTTGTATCCATGTAACACCTGTTATATGCTGTAGCCGTGTGAGTGACAGGATACAGTGTCACGCTGTTCACAGGAGCCTCTAGTCCCCCACTGAAACCCTGTCAGATCAGACCAAGGCTCTGCAGGGAGGCAGGAAATCTCGGAACTTCGGTAGTTGGAAGTTGTGTTCATGAGTGAAGGCTGGAAACTGACCCCAACATGGGAAGCACAGGGGATTTTATCATTGTAACCTGATATTTACATTTTGAAATAAAACAACTTTGAGGTCAATCTGAAATTGTTTGTTTATTCAGTTTTATACACAGTCTATACAAAGATGGCTGACACGACTGCACTTGATGGGAACGCAAGAGTGTCTCTATACCCCCCTGGTGGCTGACTGCAGCATAGGTTGTAAACCCCACCTCCTCCGATTTGTTGGTGGATGGGACAAACTTAACACCAGGCAACAAAAGAGTACAGCCCAGTGGGCTTACACAAGCTGCGAAAACTAAACTAAATTTCTCAAAATAAGTTTGATTTCCACTATTGGTTGTGTTTACTTTACATTAATATATAAGTACAAACATTTTAAACTCTTCTCAGTATTTCAGAAATTGATATTTTTTAACAATGCTTACAGAGTATGATCACCTGTAGCTTCCCTCTGCTCTGGAGCTTTTCTGGGTCTCAGCTCATTGTTTAGCTGCAGCCTCCCTGTCTCAGTTCTCTCACCGCTATCGTAGCTTCATTTCCAGCACAACTGGCTCTTACTAATCCACTGCACACTACAAGTTCAACACCAAACTGCAGACAGGCACAGTCAACAACAGGCTGGTGAATGCATTTGAGTATTTAGCAGCTGAGGAGCCAGATATTTCCCTCAGGTATTGGTGAAGACCAAAAAACCGAGATCAAAGATAAGATAGTTAATATTGAGGTGAATGATAATGGAGCTCTGTAACTGCTGTTGAGAAGACGAGCGCCTGTAGGCCAACACGCCCATCATCAGCCTCAAAAGGTGCCACTTGTTTTCCGCTGAGTAAATTGATGCCAGATATCAAGGTCCTGAATCAGTAAATCATATTAATACACGGTCCATGCCGTAAAAACAAAGGCTTTCATTGGAGGAAAACTGTGAAGTCACTCTACGTAGGTGTGTCCTGTCGTTCAGCAATAGAGAGCAGAACAAAATGAATCTATCCTGTCTGGAAAATGTCATTGATCAAGATGTCAGCTTTCAATTAGGCTGTGGTCTTTATCTTCGGGAGCTGCAGCAGTGATCCTGTCGGCTCGGATCTGTCACCGCTGCTGTTTGCAGGCTCCTGGCGGCAGCTTGTGGAGGACTTGCGTTTGTGTTGTTTATGTGTGTTTGGACTGCAGCAGGTTAAAATGTCGCTTCAGATTAGTCTCTGACAAGGATCCTGCCTGTCATGTGTGATCGGACTGGTCTGTTCCCATCTTCTCTGACAGTGGTGTTGAGTGAATGCGGGGTGGGGTTAACTGGCGCCTACAGGAGTGTATGTGCAGCTGCTATCTACAGGCAGGCTGGCAGTCGGTCAGAGGCAGGGGTGCTGAGAGAAAGTCTACATACAGCTGTTTTTTTAATTCAATGCAATGTTGGTAATTTATTTTATTAATCTAAATAGCCAACCAGTTTGACTACTATACCGATTCTTCACAGTTACAGCCCCTCACCAGTTGGGGGTGTTGCAGCCACTTCAGCACCCCTGTTTCTTATGCTATATAGATCAAATGAGAAACTCACAGTAAAACGCAGCGGTGGGTGATTTGGAAACAATGTGAACAATGTAAAATTAACCAACGTTGAATTTGCAAATAACTTAAAAATGTTCACAGAACAATTTAAAAAGATATTTAAATTTACATCCAATTTGTGATATTTTTCATCGAGATTCCTGAATTATTCTCTGAGAAATCAAGGATTTCAATGTTAAAAAAGATAAATACTACTGCAGTTCTTCACTGATACAAACAGCCTCCTTCCACCACGTTCCGTAGTGCTCAGTCAAGTCGTTTTTGTGTAATCCTGCAAAAAAAACACTTGCAGCGGGTAAAGCGGGTCTGTGTCCCTTGTTTGTCGTCTCTTCTGAAGAAGACCAAGATGTGACTCTTATTTTCCTTGTGTTCTTCCCTCAGACACGACGACCTGAAGGAGATGCTGGACAGCAACAAAGACTCACTGAAGCTGGAGGCGATGAAACGGATCGTGGCCGTGAGTACAAATAAAGTTTGCTTTGGGATTTCATTGATCGGCACATTCAGGGTGTATCAGGTCGAGGGAGGGACAGAGGTAAGGATAGTGTTTAAATAAAGCTGTAGAGTATTTATTTATTCGATAGCTCTGTATTGAGAGATGCAAATCAAAATCCCACTAAGACTGTTTTTAGATTTTTAGAAGAAGACCTACGTCTCTCTTCTGTAAGACAATGATAGTTTGAGCTGATTTAACTGCAGTGGTGAGAGATGCAGAATCAGCTGATAAATATTCATCAGCTGTTACAGATTCCTGCCTCTGAAGCTCCGCATGCTTCTCCCCATTCATTAGCTCTGCAGGACGGAGGAGACCAAAGCGAAAGGACTGAAATAGAATAGATAAAAAGAGACTTTCAACTTCTCTTCAAATGTTTCAAACTGCTGAAAAATGTCACAGTGTGAAGTCGTCATTGAGTTTTGTGTTTTGTGGTGTGGGTTTTATCTGCAGATGATCGCCCGAGGAAAAAACGCCTCAGATCTCTTCCCTGCTGTGGTGAAAAACGTGGCGTGTAAAAACATAGAGGTTTGTAATGAGCTTAGTTTCCTGTCGCTTCATGCTTTATTTGCTTTTTATGCCCGAGAGAGACGGTGACCGGTGACATTATGCTCCGGGTTATTCGTCAGTCCCACTCTTGTGAACATGATATCTCTAGAGTGCCACCAGGGGATTTCCTCAAATCTGGTACAAACACTAACCTGCAATTAAGAATGAACTAATTCGAATTTGGTGGTCAAATCGCAATGTGACCTTACAAATCACATTTTTGCTCCTGTAAAGGCTTGAAGGAATTTCTTTTAAATTTTTCCCCTCACTAATCTACATCATTCAAATCTGTTTTTCAACGATACAGGTGAAGAAGTTGGTCTATGT